>NW_027555084.1:0-52144 GCF_964656455.1 Halichoerus grypus | reverse complement strand
TATAATAAGACTACTCAAACATAAAGCAAGACTATTCCTAAAACTAAACTAGAATTTTTTTTTTTTTAAGATTTTATTTATTTATTTGAGAGAAAGAGAGAGTGAGAGAGAGCACAAGCAGGGGGAGCGGCAGGCAACGGGAGAAGCAGGCTCCCTGCCGAGCACAGAGCCCGATGCAGGACTCCATCCCAGGACTCTGGGATCATGACCTGAGCTGAAGGCAGACGCTTAACTGACTGAGCACCCAAGCATCCCTAGAATTTGTTTCTAAACTGTTTCTAACATTGGCATTAGCCACCGAAGATGTTTCAATTATGTATCACTAAATCTACAAATTTTGTCAGTTCTACAGAATCAATAATGTATACAGTCTCCTGACATAGATTACGATAAATCTGCAATTTGCAATTGCAACCTCTGCTGCAGTTTCAGATGTATATTGCCTCTCTTCTCACGTGGCAACAATATTCAGAAAGCCCTAAACAGGGAATCAAGATTTTTTTCAAAATGTAAGACAATGGACAAAACAGGGTATGATATGGGAAATTTGTTTCATCAACAACTTTTTTTTTTTTAAGATTTTATTTATTTATTTGACAGAGAGTGAGAGAGCACAAGCAGGAGAAGCAGCAGGCAGAGGGAGAGGGAGAAGCAGGCTCCCTGCTGAACTTCAGAGAGCCCGATGCGGGGCTCGATCCCAGGACCCTGGGATCATGACCTGAGCTGAAGGCAGCTGCTCAACCGACTGAGCCATCCAGGCGCCCCTCATCAACAACCTTTTATTATCAGACGGGCACAAAGCAAACAGCGTTCTGACGATTTAATTTAATAGAAAGTTTCTAGACTAACACCTGTTCATATAGGCAAGTCAAGAAATAATATTTCTATATTCAATATGCAGTCTATATGTATAAGTATGAGCATGATAAATACGCTGCTGGATAATTAAAGAATAAATTGAATCTAACCTACCATTTACTGAGGGCCTATACTATACACAGAAATGAAGACCTATTTTAACAGGTATTTGGTAGTCCTCTAGAATTAAAAAAAGAGTTCATGCCCCTCAAGAAACTCATAGTCTAGTGAGTTTTATGTGATATTACAGAAAATAAAAGGATTTTATAAACGCTACTACTCACAAGAAAAGGAATAGTATCACTCCTTTCTAAAAACATGTAGAAAAAGGAAGGTCTTAATAATGCATCAGCACCACCTTTCACAACAAATGCAGTTAACAGGAGAGCATAGGAACTCCCATATTTTTAGCACCTTCTAAATTACAGTCACAGAGCTAAATATTGAATATGCTATTCCATAATACATTAGCTCATATCTTTACATCATCAGGCGGCATTACCCTGCCCATTTCATGGGTAAGAAAACAAAACCAAAAGAATTATAGAACTTGCTCGAGATGAAGCAGCCAGAACAAGTGGTGCACATTCTCACTCAACCCCCAAAGCATGTAAAGCAGATGCTTAAATAGGCAATCATGCTAGCAATGCAAGTGGCAGCAACTATTATGAAATACCATTAATCTGAATCTACAGTTCCTAACCTTTTATCTTTCGCTCAGGACCTGTGGTGTTCAGTGGTGTTAAACAGCTACTCTTGCTGCTATCAGGCATGGGGTCCTCCACACTAAATGAAACCCAGAGGCTTTCTACTGCCTAACAATGTACCCCACCCCCATGTTATACTTATTAAGAATGTAACTTCTAGATTCCAAAGTGCCTTTTAAGCACTACATTCTTATAAAATATAGTCTGTGTTTTCAAAGGCCACGATGTTCAAGATCAATTTTACATTAATGAACAATCATAAACAATTTGTGTTTTCTAAAGGTCAAATCTTCATTTACAACAAGTAAAGATTTTGCTTCATTCACATAAAAACTACACACGATTTCTGAGTAGTTCTGTATCATTCGGGACATGGTTTGACAGCAGTAAGGAACTATGCCCCAATCTCAGTGGCGTAATACAGTAAGTTTATTTCTAGCTCATGCTGCAAACTCAGCAGGAGGAGCTCTGTTCAATGTAGTCAGGAACCCAGGCTGATGGGTCCTCTCTATCTTGACATGTATTTCTTCTATCAGAAAGATAGGAATAGGGGCGCCTGGGTGGCTCAGCCAGTTGAGCAGCTGCCTTCGGCTTGGGTCATGGTCCTGGGGTCCTGGGATCGAGCCCCCGTCTGGCTCTCTGCTCGGCGGAGAGCCTGCTTCTCCCTCTCCCTCTGCCTGCCACTCTGCCTACTTGTGCTCTCTCTCTGTCGAATAAATAAATAAAATCTTAAAAAAAAAAAGGAAAGACAGGAATGGGGATATGGCAACTGATACATGAATTCTTAAAGCTTCTGCCTGGAAGTGACATACATAAATCACATTCATTCACATCCATTTGGCCCAATCTAGTCACATTTAGCTTCAAGGGTCAGTAAAGTACATGCCTACCATGTAACCCAAGGTCGGGGGAGAAATTTGGAAATATTTAGTGATTAGCACTAACAACTATTACAAAATTTAACAGATATTTTCTCAAACTAAAATATCTTTTTCCTTCACAGAAGTGGCACAATCCCCACAAATTTACTGAGTATTTACTATGTGTCAGGCACTGAACGAGGCCTTATCAGAACTGTCTCTAATCTTCAGTACAATCAGCAAAGAAGAAATTATTGGTATTTCATGAATAAATAAATAGGCTCCAGGAGATTAAGTAAATTATTCAAGGTTGCACACAACCAGTGAATGGTAAAAGTGGAATCTGAATCCAGAGTAGTCTAATTCTAAAGCCTGCTCATTCCACTACGAAATTGCCAACTGTATGTTCAAAAGGCAGTCAAAAAGAGAGAGAGAGGGAGAAAGAGAGTTTAAGGTTACATTTTCCCCCATCCTAACTCAAACTAAAACATCAGGATGGATGATCTAAAATCACTGATAGAAATATAAACAGTGGAAAAGAGAAGCCAATTGCCAAGACTTCATTTCCAAGATGTTTTCTTTAAAGGGGGAAAAAATCAGAAGTCACTTGGCATACAAATGCACTAATACAAATAAATATGTCTGTGAGAAATTTCAAAGAAAAAAACCTTCTTTCATCTGGTATTAGTGAAAAGCAGTAAGTCATATTCTTTTCATAAAGATCTCAATTAACTTGTGAATTGTTGTCTACATCCCTACATCCTGACAGTTGAAAAAAGAGTTGATAATCTCTTTATCAAAGAAACAGAAAGAACAAAAGACTAAATAACATTCTGAAAATTGAAAAATGTTCATAGTTTTGGCCTGCTAGGGCAAGCTATCAAAAAAAAAAATCAAAATTAACTTTTAGATATTTTAAAAGAAAGAACAAAAAGCAAACCATGCAATAGGTATGCATAATACCAAATTAAATCTGGGATGAACGACAATAATTGTTGGATAATCTTTTCCAATGAAATGAAAGAAAAAGGTATTACCACATAGGTGGCAACCAAAGCCAATCTATCCTCACAAGAGAATCTAATGTGTTTGGTGTTCGAAAATATAGTACTTGTTGTAACACCATTTAAAGTCTATTGCAAATAAAATAAAAACCCAATATAAACATCCCAAATCTTCAGACAAAAGCTCTGTAACAAATGCTCTCCTTTCATGAAATGTACTAAGCCTACAGAGTCAGATTAAATCAAGCCTGAACAGAACTTCTCTACTGTCAATAGGATATTAGTTCTTTTTTAACATTTGCAAAAGTACAAAAGGCTAAAGCGACAGACATATTTAACATAAGCTCCTCTAAACTTAACTCGGAATGTTTCACTTAAAAGCCTGAGGTAGGGCGCCTGGGTGGCTCGGTCGTTGGGCGTCTGCCTTCGGCTCAGGTCATGATCCCGGGGTCCTGGGATCGAGCCCCGCGTCGGGCTCCCTGCTCCGCGGGAAGCCTGCTTCTCCCTCCCACTCCCCCTGCTTGTGTTCCCTCTCGCACTGTGTCTCTCTCTGTCAAATAAATAAAATCTTTAAAAAAAAAAAAAAAAGCCTGAGGTAACACAACATGTCAAATATTTATTTATTTGTTTTGTGCATTTGAACACTGACTCCCGAAACCTTTCATGTTACAAGGCTGATGTTTGGAATTTTTTTTCTTTCTACATGCTGAGACTATAATTTACTTGAGGAATGTATTTTATGCATGAAGAGTTTGGATAAATATGCCATATTTTATATACATTTAAAATAATGTCAGGATGAAGAAACTAAATTGTTTTTCAACACCACTAGAGAGACAAAGAGATTGTGTGTGTGCATGCATTGCCTCAAAAGACTTGTGACAGATAAGGAAAAACATTTGAAAACATGAATAATTGGAAGACTTCTTGGTCATCTCTCTGGATTTGAATTCCAGCTCTACATTTGATAGGACTGCCTCATTTTTGTTGATTCAGTTTCCTCATCTGTAAAACAGGGCTACAAATAACATTTCTGAAAGCTCTTTTGAGGAAAATAATGTACATAAAATGTTTAACATAGTCCCTGGCACATAGCAGGGGCTCAGTAAATGTTAGCTACTGCAGCTACCACTGTACTGATTATCTTTTTAAAGGACAGATCAAATTTTCACAAAACATCTTCTTCCTCTTTTGAAATCTGATGGTGTTCAAATGTCTATTCTCTCATTTGGCACCTAACATATAAACCATTTACTTTCTGCTAGTACATATCTGCAACAATCACCAATTACCTCATGCTCCCCACGTATGCTGAAATCACAGAAATCCTTGTGCTCTAACCAGTGAATGACCATATTAAGTGATGCCCTAAGATTGGATTTAATAATGGATTTGGGTAAGGTAACAATTGCAATAATAAGAGTTAACATTTACTGACTAATTACTACATACAAGGTATTGTTCTAACAACTCATTCAATCCTAGCAATAATCCTAATCCCATTTTAACAAAGCAAAGAAATGAGGCAAAAGAAAGATAATCGGTCCAACATCACACAAAGTGGTATCCAAATCCAAGCAACAGACTCCAATTCCTGAGCAGGATCCTAGTCTCTCAGGTGAGACCAGACCATTATAAAAAGACTTATAAATACCTGAGTTTAGACTTTACTCTGAGGGCAAAAAATTCACTGAATGGCTTTAAACTGGAAGCACAGGATCAGAATACTCTCTGGTTATAGTTCGGAAATGAACTGGACAGGTGAGACAAGAGACGCGTGGAAACCTATAAGAAGGCAGTTGTGGTACCAAGGCAAAGGAAGCCTTGATCAAGGAGGAGAGCAGCAACAGTGGGCATGGAGAGAGTCTCAGGGATTCGACATTTATTAAAGAGGCAAAATAGATAATTCTTGGTGACTGACGATATCGTAGTAATTGAAAAGGAGAAGTTTGGGATGGTGGCCAAATTTCCAACTGGGGCCAACGGGGTAGGTGGCATTTCCGTTTATTGCAATCAACACTTGATGAAAAACAGAGTTTAGGGTAGAAGAGGTTAGGGGAGGGGTTGAGACAGTGACAATATGTTCAATTTGGGAAAAATTTATTTTGAGGGGCAGTGAGATAACTAAGCAAGCAGTTCAGGAGAGATCTGAGACACAGATATAGATTAGGGGGTCGTCAGTATATACATGTGTAAGAGTACCCACAGAGAGTATGAAGAGTAAGAAAAGGTGAGGTCCTAGAAAAGAATATTGAATACAAGAACACTTAAGGATGGTAGAAGTAAGAGAGGGACAAAAAGAGGATGGAGGAGTGACTAGACAGAGAGGAAAAACATGATTTCAGGGAAACTAAGGAGAATGTTTTAAGGGATGACACATGGACAACAATGTTGTAACCAGTTGAGAGACCTGATAAGAACATAAACGTGCCTGGGAGATTTAGTTACAGGGTGTCTTTGATGATCTCAGCGAAATGAATCTCAGAAGCATAGTATGTGGAAATCAGATTACAGCGGCACAGAAGAAGGCCAAACAGCAAGTATGGGCAAATGATTTGAGAAATTTGGCTATACAAAGGAAGAAAGAAATAAGGTACTAACTGGAAGAAACAAGGGGCAAGAAAGGGTTCTTTTCCTCTCCTTGTCCCTCCCTTTCTTTTTAACAGGTAAACACTGTTCTAAGCATTCCAACTTTAGTCTAAGTCTTTCCTAATACTATCAACTCTATCTGCATTACTGTCCTCATCACCAACCTCTTAACCTCCTGTGTTTAAATTCCACTAATCTTTCAAGGCCTGGATAAGATGCTACCTGTTAGTGAAACATTCACTACACTTACTAACTGAAACTAATCACAGTACCCTTCCTGTTTGTTGCACTTTGTTTATGACACGGGTAGGATACTGTACACGCTATAGTAAAGTAATTGATGTACAAATGTCTTTGTCCCTTTGAGCTGCTTCAACAAAATGCCATAGTCTTAGTAGCTTATAAACAATAGAAACTTACTGCTCATAGTTCTAGAGGCTAAGAAGTCCAAGATCAAGGCACCAGTGTCTGGTAAGATTCAGTGTGTGGTGAGAACCAGTTTCCTGGTGTGTGGGATGGCACTTTCTTGCAGTGTCTTCACATGGCAAAAGGACCAAAGTATCTCTCTTGGGCCTGTTTTATAAGGACACTGATCCCATTCATGAGGGTTCCACCTGCATAGCCTAATCACCACCAAAAGGCCCCTCCTTCTATACCATCACCTGGAAGGTTAGAATTTTAATATATGAATCTGAAGGGGGACACAAACATCCAGACCATGGCAACAAGTATCATCTCTGCTGGCAAACCGTGAATCTTTTTTAACTACCAAAGTGCTGCACATAGAAATATTCAATAAATATTTCTTGAATGAACAAAACTCAACCATCAATAATATATGTTGTTATTACTTCAGCAGATGATGGGGGCGAGGGAGGAAGAGAGGAATATAACAGATCTGAGAACACATCACCAATCCAAACTCCCACCACCTGGTCTGTGATGATAAGGGGAGCCGGAGGCATTGTGAACTTAGGAAAAAAAAACCTCTCACGTCCTATTTTCTACAGGGACACTGTAGTGTAGCGCAGAGCTTCCCAATGGGTGGGCCTGCCACAAATAACTGACCAGTATCACTAGGTACTAAATCCTTCTTTACTCTGACTTGACTCAGTGGGATCCAGGGAGAGACCTCTAGGTTATCCATCATCTCCAGGTCAGTTGCCTCCAGTTGTAAGCAGCCTAGCCGTTTCCCCCACCATGCTGTAAACACACGCACATTTTCTAGGTATGACATGATGTGGAAAAGACTGGAAGTACTGGTGTGGTCAGATAGGTAAGAAAATGAGAACAGGCTCTGAGATTAAAGAGACCTTAAAGCAAACCTCATCTCTGTTTATTTCTAGTTCTATAATCCTTGGCAAGTTACTTGGCCTCTCAAAGCCTCACTTCCCTCACGTGGAATATGGAGAAGATAATAGTACCTACCCTAGTGTATAGTGGGTACTAGGAAGGATTAACCCAATACTGTTTAAACACAATGCCTGACACATAATAAGCATTCAGTAAATACTAGCTAGCTATAATTATTTCATCTTTCATCAGAGTGTCACCATCCACAGCCCTCTCCAACTGCCAAAGAGGGACAAAATGGCTCAGATGCTCTGGCGGACACGGACTAGTAGGGTGGATTTTTTAAGTCACGGGAACTTTGTATACTATTTACATGTAAAGTTCCTATTAATATATGACTCCTTCAAAGCTGATAAAACTTAAATATCTGTTCCTCAGATTCACAATATTTGTCTCTTTCACTAGTGTGTTGATAGCCCTTGCCATAAACATTTAAAATTTCTTCCACTCATGTTGCAGGCCAAGAAATCAGACTTTCTGCACTATTTCCTATATGAGAATATAGAAGGTTCTACTTAGGGTACATTAGTCACACGCCACAAAACTGGGCACTGAAATAAGGCATGCTGTGCCCAAAGTGTGACCTGTATAATGACTCCCACCTTGTAGATGACCACTCACAGGGTAGACTTCACTGACAGGCGGAAAAAAAAAAAAAAGAAAAAGAAGGGAAATTATGCTGAAAAGAAGAGATAGGCTGAATTTAAACAAAAAGTTCACAGCCAAAAAAAAGAGGGGGAGGGCCCCTGGGTGGTTCAGTTGGTTAAGTGTCTACCTTGGGCTCACTCAGGTCATGATCCCAGGGTGCTGGGATCCCTGCTCAGCAGGGGAAGGGGTCTTCTTCTCCCTCTACCCCTCCCTCTGCTCATGTTCTCTCTCTCGCACTCTCTCTCAAATAAATAAATAAAATCTTAAAAAAAAAGTTCAACAGCCAAGAGAGGGAATCTAGTCAGATTTGCAGGATTAGAAATGGGGCAGGAGGTCAAGATCTAAATATTATTAACCCATAAAAACAGTTAAACCCAAAGGAATTATGATTTGGAAAGAATAGTTTTAGACAAGACAGAACATTTTACAAGGTGGGTGTGATCAGTTTTAGACATGACAGAACGTTTTACAAGGTGGGTGTGATCAGCCTAATATCCATTTAATTCATTTCTGGAGAGGAAACATTTGGTTCTTGAAGAGAAATGAAGCAGAGCAGAATTAGAACTAAATTCAGTAAGCTAAAAGATGAGACTTGTGAGATGTTCTATACACACAATAAAATTCTAGCCACTCTCTTTTATGACAACAGCTGTTAGTAACATTCCAATTTCTGCTTTACGTCAAAGTTTCATATTTCAATTGTAGCTTATTATTACTGTAGCCAATTTGATCTGAAAACCAAGAATGTAAAACCTGTCTTCTACAACCTAGTTTCAGACTTATGAAATTTCAAGTAGTTCAGAGCTTTAAAAAATAACAATCTCTTTTTATAAATCTCTTTGGAAATCTAGTCAGTCATTTTTCAACAAAATAAACTTTAATGCTACAAGTAAAATAATGTTCTCAAAGGTAATAAATACAGAATAAAGTTTAATATGTTTCTGAGTTCCTACATGAAATTAATATAACTTACCTTTAGAAGATTAAATGTAAGTGACAACTGACTATATGCACTGGCCTTAAGGCTGCAACTATATTGCAGAAATTAAAACTGAAGTCCTTAAAATGTACCAACTGCTGTTTAATACATATCTCTTTACATTTCATAAAAACATATTCATGATAAAATTTCAGAGATGATTATAAATATATACTAATGTATAGTTTCTTCGTTTTAAGAAATTAGTAATAAGGCATAAGGAGGAGTAACATAAATTTAATTCCATTCTAAAATGCCATTCACAGACACATTTGTCACACTTAAAATGACATGATGGATATTTAATGGTAAGTGCCATAAAGCAATTCTAGTTATTTCCTTGACAATATATAATAAAGCAAAAAACAAAAAGATTGAAAGAGAAACGGTGGAGATGGGGAGGGTCAGAGGCAGGGAGGAAGATAGGGAAAGGGAGAGAGGCTGAAACACAAAGACAGAAAGCATAGCCATCTGACTACAAAGGAGCTTTTCTCCTTTCTGGTTTAAAATCTAGTCACAAGAAAGGAGTTCCAAGGATTTCTAATGGCAATTATCAGAAATATTATTTCAAACAGAAAGATTAATAATCCCATGAGATGGTATTTCTGTTATAGTTAAAACTATTTCATACACAAACCCAAAATATGCATTAAGAAAATTGTGACCAAACTTTTACCTTCCTTAATTTCTAGGTCTTTCCGTTTAATTTCAGCTTTCCTCTCAAAAAGTGCTTTCCATTACATTGTACATTTAAGAGTACAAAAACAGCTGAATCTTTTGCCATGTTTCTCACATAAATTTCTAAATATTCAACTGTTTTGAAATGATTTATGGTATTTAAAGCAAATTTTTCAAAATTCTACTTCTACCTCTGCCCTAATTGCTGACTGAGCTAAGACAAGTCACAAAAATCCTCAGAGATTCTGTTTCCTCAACAGAGAAGGGACAATGCTATATTACATAATCTCTAATTTGCTCCCTACTCTAAAAATCTATGATCCTCTGAAACATTAAGTATTGGTATTATTCACTTTAAAGGAAAATACTTTTGTTTATGGAATTTTGCAACATATCAAATGAATTTAAAATAACACTGAATCAGCATATAATCCATGAATTCTTAAATTCAGTTATTTTTAGGCTAAATAAGCATCAAGATCTATGTCAAATATATAAATTGATTCCTACAGTGAAAGTATGACTGAAGTTTGGCTCTACTAGGATAAATAACAAGCCCCCCGCCCCCACCACCACCAACAAAAAAAAAAAGGGTAACGGCCAAATTTTGAGGGCTTTAAAGCATAGAAAAAAATCCTGAAAGAATGGAAAAGAAGCCAGGATGATGATATTGCAGAGGTAAAAGGTGTAGGATCAGAAGTTAGTATGTTTTAAATGTGCTCTTTACTGTAAAAAATTATCTAACCTCCATTTAGGAGACTACATTAAATAAGACAAATTTATCTTGGCGTCTCTATTTTCTCTCTGTAAAACATTCTAATATTCACATTGATTGCTCAGAAATAAAAACACCACTCTCAAATATGACTGCATACACATCTGTTCACACTAGCTGAGTTATATGCCTGTCAAAAATCGGTTGTGTTTGTCCCCAGATGTGTTGATGTCATTTATATTTATTAATGTAATTATGTAACTGACCTACACATTACATAAACCAAAAAGGATTAAATTTTTTTTTCCATGGAAACTGAGTTGAATGCTTTGGAAAGACAACACCTTATAAGTATGGTTTATACAACAAAAACAACTCAGGACCCCAGCTAGGGAACTCATACTCGAAGAAAATGCCTTGGTAAATGAGCGAATATAGATGTGTGCTAATAAAGCACTTAAGATATACACGTACAAACATTTTGGAGAATGCGTTAGTGAAAACAAACCTCATTCCACTGCCCTGAGGACGGCTTTCCTTGCATAGCTTTTGTCTCTTCAGCGTGGGCATCAGAATGAACACATGAGGAGAAGAACTGCCCTAACTGACCCACAGACCTGCAGCATGACACAGAGCTGGCCCAGTCAACTTGCTTGTTACATGCTATGCTCTGTAGATGCCAGCTAAAACTGGGATAACAAATTAAAGTAAAATACACGATGAATGCTAAAAGAAGTTGATATTGAGAAAAATGTAAGAGAGAGAAGGAGAAACTTAATAATCACTAAGCATCCAAAGTGAGTATATGAATACCTGTTTTCTATTTCATCTAAGAAAAGGACTTGGATAAGCCCATTTCCCCTTGTTAGAGACATTTAGGATATTTGGGGAAAATGTCCTGACTCTATATATTGTCAACTACTAGAATGGGTTGCCAAGAGAGGCAGTGAGATTATAAAGTCTTGGATTTTTTTTTTTTTCATTTTAATTTTATAATTTGTTTCTTGAGGTGACTTACAGATGTGCCGCTCAAGATGTGATCCCAGGGCCAGCAGCACTAGCATCACCTGGGAACTTCCTGGAAATGCAGAAGCTAAGATCCCACCCCAGACCAACTGAATCATCATCTGCATTTCAATAAAATCTCCCAGTGATCTGTATGCACATACAAGTTTGAGAATTTCCTTATAGCTTTTACATCAGACATCTGAATTTGTAATAATTCATTTTATACCTCTTGAGCATTAGTAAGTGTGTACTTCGGAATCAATAAAAAGGAATACCTCATTTAACAACAAAACCTTTCTTTTTCATCCTTATTGGAACTATTTTATTTCTGCTCTTCTAAAGAATAATTTAAAAGAACACTATTTCACCAGGTCAATATTCTTTTAAGGTGAAAGCCATATCAGTCCAACTCATATCCATTCACACAGTTGTTCCTATCATTAGAATGTAATAGAAAATTATAAGGGATATAAGCTAAAATCCAAAAGAAAGAGTCAATAACTTTAGTTAAGCGATCAAAAACTTTAATGACTGTAAGTCTTAGGACTCAAGTAATTTCAACAAGGTTGGCTTGCTATAACAAATTTCCCTACATGTTTCATACCAGAAGTTGCTAGTGATTTTAAAAGGTGAGGGGAGTCTCCTCTTCTATAAGAATCCCTGAAAATATCTTAAAATGACACCCTGCAAGAAGGGTTTGTACAAAATATTACAATTGGTACAATTACAATTGGTACAATTGAGAATTATCCAATTCCAAAAGCATCTTTTTAACACTCAAGCAAGAAACATAAGATAAAATAGCAATTGTGCTCCTATTACTAGAGCTTGATGTTTCTGTGATAGAAGACATTAACTCTGATAAGCTCAACTGCTTTCCATTATCAGATTCTGAATATTATTCTTGTTCTGAATGTGCTTTAAGGAGCTTAAAACTGTAAGAATTACATACTCCATTTTAGTGAACAAACAAATCACCTCAGAAAGCATTCCAAGGTAGCTTGGATTCAGAGGACCTGGGCTGCCACAAGCAACTTAATTCTCTAAGGCCTGGGAACCCAAAGTTATGTTTTCCTCCTCCTTTTATTTTGCGTTTTAGGATGACGGGAACAGGATAAACAGCCAGCCCTCAGTCACCATCCAGGCCCCCCCAGTACAAAGAGGCTTTGTGATTGACAAGAGCATATAAAAAAGGGAGGAGGAGACCCACTTTTTTCTTCCTCTAGGGAAGACTATGGCTGAAATTTTAGAACTTAAAAGCTTCTCCCGTTTCGACCAGCTCACCTTGCAGGTAAACACCTTCCTGGTTCAGTGACTCAATCACAAATTAGAGACAGAATCTGTGCTGAAAACTGATAATGGTGGAAAAATATTCTTTTACTGTAACTTTCAGCTCAGTGCAGCTGTAACGTACTTCCTCCCCCAGGAAGCCCTGTCACTAAACCTGTGCAGCACGAAAAATAAGCCTTCATGAGTGGAGATTTTATTTGACATTTTAAGGATACAGATTGGAATAAATCCAAATATTTCCAATTTTTGCTGTGACTTTTTAAAAAATGTCTAGAATAGATCATGAAAGAAAAAGAATTGATGATACATGACATAAATACTAATATAATTTCCTTCTATGCCCTTCCATTCAATTCAATAATTTTCTACGGCAAGGACAGCGATTTAAAACATCTCCCTCAAAATAAAAGGACACTACAGCAAAATTCTTCTTCAATATATAATCAAATATAATCTATGAAATACATATTCAAAATATAATCAAGTCATGAACTAATAATTTCTTTTGCCAAAGACTATAATTTAATTTTCATTCAAACTAAATTGGGATGTATTAGCAATGCACTTTCTAGGTATTTAAAGAACATCCTCGTGATCAGCCTTTAAATGGCAATCCATGACTTTTCACTTTGATAAGCAAGACTTATATATAGAGTCAGGACATTTTCCCCAAATATCCTAAATGTCTCTAACAAGGGGAAATGGGCTTACCCAAGTCCTTTTCTTAGATGAAATAGAAAACAGGTATTCATATACTCACTTTGGATGCTTAGCGATTATTAAGTTTCTTTTTCTCTCTCTTACATTTTTCTCAATATCAACTTCTTTTAGCATTCATTGTGTATTTTACTTTAATTTATTATCCCAGTTTTAGCTGTCATCTACGGAGCATAGCATGTAATAAGCAAGTTGACTGGGCCAGCTCTGTGTCATGCTGCAGGTCTGCGGGTCAGTTAGGGCAGTTCTTCTCCTCATGTGTTCATTCTGATGCCTATAAGTCATCAGACTTATATTTAAGAATATTTTCACTAAACGCCTGTTTCATATAAATAACTTTATCTCATCCTTCATCTTGTTTTCCTCCAATTAATAAGTACTTTTGATATTGTACCATATCTGCATGTATTTCTGAAATTAGTCTTTGTTGGCAAGCCTATAAACCTTTTTTTAAACTGCACTTTTCAAACGCTACTACCAAGTAAAAAATTTAACATCCTAACTCAGAAATATCAAAAAACGAATTTCAGCACAATGTTGTATTAACAATCTTATATACACTTGAGACTTCTATGGCAGCTTCCTCTTTTGTTTTCCTTCTAATTCCAAAGTGTAGTGTCTCATAACCAAGAGCATACATATCCTAAACTGCAGTTCTGACAATTCTGGAAAGAGAGCTGATAAGCCCTACAGGGCACGTGCATGTTCTTCATTCTGTCATTCTCCAAGGGAACACTCCTTCAAATACACCTGAGAAAAAGAGAAGTCTCCTGATGTTCTGTTTCAGTGTACGCCTATGTGCCCACAAAAACGAGTAGCATCCCTGAGAGGCAGCAACCAGTGGGATATCTGATGGTGGTAACACAAGAAACACCATGCCTCTGTGCAACAAAGGTTTGTTTCCAGTTCAGATTTTTTAATAACATGCTAATTGATATAATTTACATAATATACAAATCACTATTTAAAATGCAACATTCAGTGATTTTTATAGTCCCAGCCTTGTGTACCCATCATCACAATTACTTTAAGAACATTTTCATCACCATTAAAAAAATACTCATTTGTAGTCATTCCCCATTCCCTGCAAGTCCCCTAGTCATAGGCAATGCAAATCTACTTTCTATCTCTATGGATTTGCCTATTCTGGACATATCATATAAATGGAATCATAGACTACATGAATGATCTTTACAGCTCAGACTTAAATAATAAAAATAGCTAACATTTATTGAGTGTGTAAAATATGACAGTCATTTAATTCTTTTATTTGACAGAGAGACAGAGACAGTGAGAGAGGTAACACAAGCAGGGGGAGAGAGAGAGGGAGAAGCAGGCTTCCTGCAGAGCAGGGAGCCCGATGCGGGGCTTGATCCCTGAGCTGAAGGCAGACGCTTAAGGACTGAACCACCCAGGCGCCTCAACAGTCATTTAATTCTTATAATAATCCCATGAGGTAAGTACTATTACTATTCCCACTTTAAGATGAGAAAGCTGATGCACAGAGAGGCTAAGTAGCTTAGCCAAGATCACAAAACAAGTTAGATGAAGTGAAGATTTGAACGTAACGCAGCCTGGCTCCACAGTTCACGCTCTTAACCAACTCTGCTACACTACAGTGCCCCTTACTTACCTCTAAGCAAACTCACACGGTTGAAAACAACAGAAACAAAGTCAGGCTTGAAAAAAACATAGTGAGTTACAGCATTCCTCATAACCAATAAAATAAGCAATTAACTGCTTCAAATTTGTACATCTGTATCAGCAAAGTCTAAGAACTTTCTGTGATTAGTAGTAATTCTCCTTAAACAAGAAGAAGATAGCACACAGAAGAGGATTCCCCGGACTTGAAAGAATAGATGCTTGGAATCATTATTTTAGTCATGTTCAGATTATTAAGAGTTATCACCAGTTTCTTTTAGTGAAGAACTGAAGACTGGTGTCAGAATCTTTTCTACCGCTTCTAATAATTTGTTGTGTGCACCTGGGCAAGTGGATGTGAGTATAAGTGTGTGTAATTCAAGAGAAGGCTTGCTGCTTAGACTAATCACAGAAAGTTCCTAGTCTTTTCTAATGCAGATATGCCAACAAAAGGCATTTCAGCATCCAGCAACATGATATGATCTCATTTGAGAAGTATATCTATGTAGAAGATGTGGAAGGAGAGAGGAAATGAGGAGGGGGGAAGAAAAGGAATAAGGAAGGAAGGGAAAGCGGAAGGCAGAGGGAGAGAAGGCAGGCAGGTGGAGAGGAAAGACAGACAAAGACATAGCAAATGGCCAATAAGGATATACACAAAGCAGGATATACACAAAGGATATACACAAAGGATATACACAAAATAGCAGTTATTCTCTGAAAGATTTTGTTTGGTATTTTTCTACAATGAACAAAATATATACATATATGTATTTTACAAAAAAATCAATATAATCTTAATTTGAGGCTATTTGTCCTCTAATGTGTTTTACAAAATTCTGGCTATTTTTCTAATTCACAAGGCATCAGTTCTCATTATAGAGTTAGTTTTATCATTCTTCTTTACTCATCATAATTCCCAAATTTAAAAATCTCTCTAGGCATTATATCATAACTCAACCAAATAAAGCCAAAAGGTAATTCTTAAAAGTATCTGCAATTACTTCTGTATCGTCTCTTCACAGCTAAATCGCTTCAAGCTTCTATATTTATCATTTATAAATTATATTCAATTCCAAATAATTTTAATCTCATATTTTCAAAACCATTATATTTATATCTCAAGCCCAAATGAAATGGAGTAAGTTATAATTACGACTATGGTGTATAGGTGTGTAAGTTTGCATAGCTGGAATCCCTGGTTTTGGCTAATACTATAGATCTTCTATTGTATACAGTAGAGTGGTGTTTGGGTTAAGAATGAAAAATAAATTTAATTCAAAGGAGTTTATAATTTCAGACTTCATTTAAAAGACTCCTATTAAAAGACTTTCCTTTTTTTTTTTTTTTTTAAGATTTTATTTATTTGACAGAGAGAGACACAGCGAGAGAGGGAACACAAGCAGGGGGAGTGGGAGAGAGAGAAGCAGGCTTCCCGCGGAGCAGGGAGCCCGATGTGGGACTCGATCCCAGGACCCCGGGATCATGACCTGAGCCGAAGGCAGACGCTTAACGACTGAGCCACCCAGGTGCCCCTAAAAGACTTTCCTTTAAGGGAAAGGAAGCTTACATGGAGACAGTAGTTGGCCTACACCTCAGGGTAGCAAGCAGGTCTGCAAGCCAATTTTTGTAATGGACACCTGAAATATTAACGCATTACATTAGAAAGTGGAAAAGCCCTTCCCAGTTGTCTTAGTTCAAGCTAGTATAACAAAATACTAGACACTGGATGGCTTACAAACAACGGAAATCTGTTTCTCACGGCTCTTGGGGCTGGGAAGTCCAAGGCCATGGGTGCCAGCCTACTCAGTGCCTGGTGCAGCCCACCTCCTCATGGACAGAGGCTTCTCCCTGTAACCTCCTATGGCAGAGGAGAGCACGGGCGCTCTCCTCAGCCCCTTTTATACAAGAAGATGATATACCAGCAAATTCTGGGAAAATATTGGCTTTTAACTACACGGAAGATACACAAAAATGAATGTAGATTCTTCCAATACAAATGGCCACTCTAGCAACATAACTTAGGCCTCCTCTTAACCTACTGCTTCTAGCAATTGTTTCCTCTTCCTTATTCCTCCCCTTCTCAATCATTCCCACCTCTACAGGCAAGAGATGAAATAGTCAACTGTGTGAAAACAGGGTCAAGTGCACGGTAGCTGTTTGAAAAATGACAAAAAAAGTGCTGCAGACACTTTCAGGAATCACCTATGGCTTTATTCTGTTGAGTTATGATAGAATATGATGCAATATGATGCCCAGAGAGATTTGGAACGTGGAGTGAAAAGGATACCCTATTTGGCTCCATTCTTTTTTTTTAAGTTTTTATTTTAATTCCAGTTAGTTAACATACAGTGTTGCATTACTTTTAGGTGTATGTGTAGTGATTCAACAATTCCATACATCACCGGGTGCTCATCACAACAAGTTGCACTCCTTAATCCCCATAACCTTGGTTGGTTCCATTCTTTAGATTTTTTTTAAACCAATTTCCAATGGATGGACTAGCAACTAGTTAAGAGTAAGGCTGGCAACAGAAAGACACAGCCAAATCTTGCTGCTCTGGGAATCTGGGGCCAATACACTTCCTTCCTCCTCACTCTCCTCCCTACCCACCTACCCCAACCCCCACAGCGCCCATCTACCCTATACTTCCAAGACCCCTTCTTCTCTAGCCCCACTTACTGTGCTGCCCCAACACCCCTCCAGTCAGATGGCATCAGAGTAGGGAATAGGGAGGAGAAGAAAGAAAAAGGAAGACAAGTAAAAGGAAAGCCCCAGGTTAAACCATAATCCCACTCTTTTGGCTCTTAAATTTGCGGTATTAGCCTGTTTTTGTTTGTTTGTTTGTTTTAAGATTATTTATTTCGGGGTGGGAGGGAGAGAATCTTTAGCAGACTCCTCACAGAGCACGAGCCCAATGCGGGGCTCTATCTCACGACCCTGAAATCATGACCTGAGCCAAAACCAAGAGTCGGATGCTTAACCACCTGAGCCACCCAGGCGCCACTGTTTCATTTTGCTTTTAACCACTCTCTTCCTGAGAGGTCTAATTCTGTTCTTCTATCCCCTCATTTCCCGTCTCCTATGCTCTGAGCTCTTGCTCTGACAGGGGACGCTGTGGAATAGCTCAAGAACTGGGTAATTTCCAATCCTTTTGCTTTAGCTCTAACATATTGGAAATAAATATATTTTCCCAAAAATATATTATCATAAATATTATTTGTTTCTATAGTACTACTGGCACTATACTCCAAGTACATTTTATGGATTCATTTATAGGTTAATTTTAAAGGATTAGCTTGGAAACTTAAATATCATTTAAAAAATATTTTCTTGGGGATATCTGTTCTAAATTCTCATAACTATAGGGATACTTTTATGGATGAAAAATTTAAAAAGAAACCAAAGAAATAATTTACCAAAGCCACAGAATTAGTAAGTGGTAAGAGCCAAAACCTAAAGAGAGGTCTGTTCGAACGTGAGGCACTGAAGACTATACAATTTCCATTATACCATGGAACCTCCAAAAACACATCTATGTTTTTCATTAAGTAAATGAAAATTCTGAAAAGCTAAAAATTTTACTCGATCATTAGATATTTTAAACTCAGTATCATTTATTCAAACATTTACCAGGTACTCTTTTACTCAAACCATCTCCAGCAATAATCACCAATGCTAATAAACTATGACTGACATCATCAGGGAAAAAAAAAATGTATCTACATTATTTCAAGAATTCACCACTAATGTTAGAACTTTATCATATTATTTCTCTTACTTATGAATATTTGATTTGCTGAGACTTCTGTTAAGGTAACAGATTCTTACACCCAAGAGTGATTTTTTGTTGCTCAAAACAGAAATGCTTTATTAAAATCTTCTGTGAATTGTCATTTCCAAAACAAAAACATTTTCATTTCTCCTAAATACTTAAGAAGAATTATTTATAAGAATTATTCTTCTGTTAATAAAATAAATACAAGTGTAGAACTTGGAACAAATGACTTCTTATGCATGACATAGCTATTAACTACTATTAAATTCTAGCTACATTGTATCTTACAGATTCAATAAAAAATAAATACAACTATATAGTGCCAACTTGATTTAGGTGAAAAGTGCTAACATAAGTTAAAATTGTTTTAGTAAAAAAAAAAAGATAAGCATAATTATGGTTTATCCTTTATTGTAACTGCAAACTGCCATCTTGATTCACAGAGGCTCCAACATCCAGTGGAACCTGAGAACTACTAGAACAAGCCTACTGGCATGTTAACAGTGTAAACTCTTCACTGACTTAGTAACATGTCATCACTTCTTGAACTTCGACATCAATAAAAATAAATAAAATATTTACATTTAGAAAACCACCCAAAAATGCATTTTTATTCTTGAAAATAAAACTGCAAAGACAACTGACCACTTCTAATGTGATTGTGTGCCACGAAGTCTGTAAGAAGTTGCATTTTAAGTTGATAGTATTTCTCCAAACAATATTTCTCTTTGCTTTCTACTAAAAAACAACAAACATTTATATTAGATATAAAATGTTTGAGCAATTTCTTTATTGAGGCACAGTATTTCAAAGGCTGATAGGCAAAAAGTGAAAACAGATTTGCCACAACTTCCATCCATAGATGGAGGATATTCACCACATGGGCAGACTAATTCTCTACCTCCCCCCAAAAGAAAGTCAGATTACAGTCATTTGACTTGATAATAAGCTCTGCATTGTCAGACACAGTGATTTACAAAATTTTGAACCTATGTTTTCTCACCTTTTCAACTTGCTTTGAGGAAAGCAACAGTCCTGAGGATCTCTACCTTTATCTTTGCATAGGACAGATTTTGCATTCTTGGTAAGCTCCCTAGTTAGTTGCCATTTATGAAAGTACCTCAGTTCACCTGCATATATCTTCTGAGGAATGTTGGTTTCCCAAGCCCATGTCAATTTTTATCAACAAGTTAATTAACTTGTAATTAATACCTTTTAAGAATGACAATGAATTTAGGAAGCCAAAGACCTAAGATTTTTCTATTTACTACCTCTTCTATATTTATCAATCCTCTTCCACTTAAACAGTATGTTCAAGGCTTTTAAAAGGAACTTCAATTTCCTCATAATTATCTAACATGATCTCTATCAGACAAATAGGTTTAACAATCTAGCTATCTCTGTTGACATTCTGGACTGCATTTTAGACCATTTCTCTTCTCTTTCCTATTTCCCCAACTTGTTAATCTCTCCTGCTTGTGCAACCTTCTTTTACTCACTTAAACTTTCCCATAGTCTAGTCTCTCTTGCCTAAAAAAAAATAAACTAAGAAGGAATCCAAAAGAAAACCTTACTCCTATAACAACTTGCCCTTTCTCCGCTCAAACTTTGAGTTTATTATACTCATTCCGCTTCCTCAGCTCACACCTTTTTTGCATTTATTAAAAAAAATTTTCCTAACTTTCCTCAAAAAATAATTGACAAAATTAATTGTATATATTTAAAGTGAACATCATGTCACATTTCTCAATCTACTATCCCAATTCAGCAACAAAAATTTCTCTAGCTGGTTACCACTGACAACCAGGTTGCTAGAGCAAATGAACATTTTTAGCCCTTACCTTAATGAATATATTTACAGCATTAACACTAAAGATAATGCCCTCATTCTTGAAATCCTCCATTTTAATTAACTTTCTTTCCTAGTTTACAGACAATAATCACTACTCATAACTCTACTTCTGCTAAAGTAATAATCACTGAGCAAGGTGCTCACCTGTATTAGCTCAGTGTTTTTTCACACTGCTGGTAGTTCAAAGCAGCTTTTTAAATAAAACAAATTAGAATAAAAAATATCCAAGTGTATTCCATGTAGTAAGGTTAAGTATTATTCTGGAAAATTTATGTGTGTGTGTGTGTAGTTCTTATTTTGGGTCATATTCAAAAAAGTTTGAAAGACACTGTGCTAATTTAATCACCAGAAGCCAACCTATGAGGTCCATATAATAATTTATACTTTTTAATAAAGAAAAAACTAAGCGTACAGAAGTTGTATAATTTGTCTGTACTCAACCAATTGGTGTGACAATCAAGCATAGCCTCTATTTATGTCCTAATCTCCAAATACCCAAGTGATATACATTTATATCTCTTAATGTGAGTGTCTTAAATGCACTTCAATCTCAGTAATTGCAAAACCTGTACTCAATTTCCATACATTTTCTAATTTGCTAATTTGCTAATTTCCAGTGTTTTTCTCTTCTTCATCCAAGCATCAATACTCATATCTCATATAGATCCACTCTTTACTATGTTTATTATTTATTATTACCATAATAACCTTCAGTCACGCCCCCACCATTTTCTTCCAGGATAACTGCAACAGTATCCTCCCATTAACTGCCATTATGCCCCCTACAAGCCCCCAATTCACTCTCTGCTTTGCTGGAAGAAATCTCTTCAAAATACAAACCTCATTAGGGCAAACTCTCCTAATCCTGAAGTAAAACTTTTAAAGTTCAAATGCTATATATAATTTTCTAGACTGGATTTCTGTGTAGTTTTAGGCAGTACTTTAAAAAATAGAACCTAATTGATATTTAAAGGGCTTTTGTTAAAATCAATAATTGTCGAAAGACCCAGATCAAAAGTTCTTTACTTGCTGTTAAAGTCACTTCAAAGATACTAGGTTCCGTTTACATTAGGAGATTCAAGGACAATCACAAATGTCTTTCACTCAAAAATGCAGCCAGCCAATGAATAGTGTCATTTCATTTTCTTAAAAACAAAATACATCCATTATCTTGAGACTAATGAAACAGTTTATTATTTGTACCTTCACAGAGACTTGACCAGAATTCATCCATGGCAGGCATCAATACTATTTCTAAATAATGTTTTAAACACAACAACAATCAACTTTAATTTGCACTAGATTCTAAATAAAAATACGTTTTTCAATGTTTATAGCAGATTAAGTTATGTCTCCTGTGAATCAGTCATACACAGTCCATAGATTATCTGCTATGACAACAAGTCTGAGCCTTTCAATCTACATGTTTAAACAAACTGTTGGATTTGTTGCTGCCTTTGCAAAGGCAGGTGGAAAGAATTTCTAGCTAGGTACTCACCAGGATGGGATCAAAGCTGTCATGATATGCTTTATGATACTATTTTAAATTAAATTATTAAAGAAAAGTGAAACTGAATTATTTCACTTTTCTAAACTATGTGTTCTCCATACACAGATACCTAATGTTGAAATAAAACCAATAAATAAATTGTTTAAAAGTATAGCATGTTTCATTGTTTTTTGTTAGCAGGATTATGTGTATTAGTTTTGGCATGCTGTTTGTGTTGTTGTTGATTCTCTCCTTTGCTTTTCAGTTAAAAAAATGAAAGAGCTAATGGTTCAAAAGAGACTCATTTCTTCTCTCCACATGACTGTTGGAAAGATCCTAATAAAGCCTGAATCAACAACTATAATAAATCCTTGACTTAAAAAAAAAAAAAAAAAGTTGCTTTACCCATAAGTATACATTTAGAAGTTAAAAAAAAAATGTGCTTTAAAGGTATGCATGAGAAGAAATATTCTACCAAATTTTCAACTATGATTTCTGCTTCATAGTGACAGACATGCTCTAAGACGAAGTTATGACAACAACATACAAAATAATAACATGATTGAACAATGGAAGCAGAATCATTATGAAGAATGCCCACTGGGGGGTTGTACAGAAAAACTTCTTTCAAAATATCTTCAAAATATTGTACCCCAGTTCTTAACAGAATCCACAGCATATGTTGGTATCAACAGACACCTGGATGGATGGATGGCCAGCTGGCTAAGAACTAGAACTCTCTTCACGTTCCTCAACCCAAGCCTCTGAAGTTTTCTTAGAATTCTATCTGAATGTAAGCCTTATTTCTGATGTATAGATTGAAAATCAAGATCACTGTGTATGAGAAAATGCATGTGAAAAGAAAACTGTACCTATTAAAAAATAACAAAAGAACTACTCAAAAGTAAGATGTTTTCATTACACATTTTAATAGCCATGATTTTAATACTAAGAACACTGCATTACTTTTTAAGTAAATTCATACTATAACCATCACATCCTATATGTCACTTTTAGAAAATACTTATAGAACTACTTCCTCAAGTTCCTACTCTAAATAAATAAAATTGGCACATTTCCTCTCTATTGAAAGGGGGTCTCATTTCCCTTTTTCCCACTTATAGGTTAGGATAAAAACACAAGCTTATTAATTTCTAACATAAAATGATTCCCTTATCCTCTCTTCTCAAAGGAAATTAGTATAAATGGAAACCTAGGGACAATATCATTTGATATTTACCTATTTTAAGCAATTAGAATTAAAATTGTTAATAAATGGAAAAAATATGACCTCAAATATCTGTATATTAAACTGAGTTTTAAGAATAAAATATTTTAATGCAATTAGACTCGCTAACTGCTATGTACAATGTTGTTTGTTCATTCCAAACACAGGCCAGAGTTCAGACAAACATGTAACATTGTTTTGTTTGATTGTAGTACTTTATAAATGGTTTTATTTTACCATTTGCCAAACCTCTTTTGTTGAGTTATTCAAACTAACTTCTGCCAAGAACACTAGGAATTTGGTGATAGTGCTTCTTTTAGGAGAAAACAAGCCCTTTCCTCAGAAAACTGAAAATGTTTATCTTGGCACTAAAACCTTGTATTGAGCCTTCTGGAAAGTATTTTAAAATGTTGTTTTTAAACTAGACTTTGTGACTGAAACAGGAAAAGGCTTCATAGCTCTACACCAAAATACATATTTATAGGGCTGATTTTCTTTCTACACCAAAAATACTACGTTGATGGCAGCAGTTTTCAAAGTATGATTTCTGAGGACCAAGCTAAAACTTGGGCATTATCACGATATTCAACATACAATTTGTTTTTTAAACCTCAAAAACTGACGACTAAGAAATGCTAACTCTTGATCAAATACACTGTCTTTAAGTGTCAGACTGGAAGGACTGTTGCATTTAACTATCTGCTTTTGGGAATTTTCACAAAAAGAAAATTTACTTGATATTGTATTTTCCTCTTGTACATGTCAACAGAAGATAGGTTTCTAAGTTTTTCTCTTTTTTATATTTTCCCCACTAGGTAAGCTTTACCTTCAGACTAGATAGACATAAAGATCAACCATGTGAACTTTTTACATATTGTCCTAATAATGTATCTGAATACAATATACAATTTTTGGAAATTGATGAAATGATATAGTCATTGTCCCTAACTCCTATACCTGACCCATAAATTGTTAAAATATAAGAAAGAGACCATACGGTAGACACCCCTAAATTGTTAAAATATAAGAAAGAGACCATATGGTAGCTCAAACAATTTCACAAAGACCCCCAGAGAGCTGCAATGATTTTTCAGTCATTAATAACTGACAAAAAATATTATGCACCCATTACCAATCCTTTACAAATCAAGTTCTCCCTACCTTGAAATCTGATCCATTTTTCCCTTCTAATGGCCTGGCTGTCCTTTTACAAGAATAACAGCAGCAGCATCACTTTAAATGTGCATGTAAAATTTTGGATAAAGTCATAGTAAGTTAAAATCCTATCATTGTGCTTATCAAATATTTATTAGGATGTTCTGGCAGGAAATTGTTTTAAAATTCTGGTATGGTTGAATTGTCTGATTTAGGTAAAAAGAAAAAAATTAAGATATCTATCAAATATATCTTATTAAAATCTGTAACTGCTTTGGTCAATCAAGTACAAATTTTAATTTTAAAAGGTTGGTCCTTCCTATTGTGATTGAATTCTGCCTATATCCAGAAAAATCAAGAAAAGTCTATTCAAATTAGCGTAATAAGACTGAAATAAATGGGAATTACTGGTATCACTGACAATAAAGGTTAGGAAAGAATGGACTCTTCCCAATCCAAAATCCTCTTCCTGTACTGCTATGGCTATAGAACGATGGTATCCTTTTCATTGGCCTTGAAATCTTGAGCCATCCTAACACTGCTCCACAGGCCCCACAGTTTCAATGTCAATGAGAAATACAACTCTGACATTATGGACTAATTTAATATTTTAAAGACAATTATTAATGTGCTAGGTTACCTTGGCAGAAGATTTAGATTAAGCCCTACCATCACTTTCTTCTTATTTAAATTTATTTAAATTTCTTATTTAAATTTAAAATGTTGACTTAAATTGATTTAAAATGTTGGAGAGTGGAGAATATCTAAAATCAGGTCCACAAAAAACAAAAACTCACTTATCAGTATTTAAGATTATTAATTTATATATTCAGCTTTCCAAGATGAACCTGTAAGGAGAATATGAAAAACAAACAAACAAACAAAACAAATCTTTTTTCCCTCTCTTCTATCCACTAAGAAGCAGTGATTTATCTCTAACAATCCTAGAGGAAGGAAACAAAAACAAAACAAAACCTCGTGCTACTTGTGAGAAATAATTATTTAGGGAACAACATTAGTTACATGGCTGATTTAAAAAACACAAAGGAACCCTATTTTTTCTATTAAAATAAATAGGTATAACAGGACATACCTGAAAAAGAACATGTACATGGCAGCTGTGATGCAGAACAAAAGGACCTACAACAAGGAGAAAATATATTACTTGCAAAAGAACACTGACATCATTTGTGTATCTTTCTTTTTCTAAATTTTAATTCCAGTATAGTTACCATACAGTGTTATATTAGTTTCAAGAGTACAAGATAATGATTCACCAATTCCATACATCGTGGGGTACTTATCAGGACAAGTGTACTCTTTAATCCACATCCCCCCACGCACCTCCCCTCTGGTAACCATCAGTTTGTTTTCTATAGTTAAGAGTCTGTTTCTTGGTTTGTCTCTCCTCTCTTTTTTTTTCCCTTTACTTGTTTTGTTTCTTAAATCCCACATGTGAGTGAAATCATATGGTATTTGTCTTTCTCTGACTTATTTCACTTAGCATTATACTCTCTAGCTCCACCCATGTTGTTGCATCATTGTGTCTTATAAAAGCAAAATACCCACTATTAAATCTTGTGCCTGATTTAAAGATGTGAAAACTAGTCATACACGTGTCATATTCTCTACCTTTCATATAAACCATATTAAGGCAATAATGAGTCTGTACACACACATATAAATAAAATTACATACATTTTACATTACGTAGTATAAAATATGTATATATATTACTATATGTATATATGTATACAGATTAGGTAGAAGGGTAACATGGTTCAAAAAGGATCAATTTTTTAAATAATCTAAAAATGCCTGAAAAAGCAAGTAACTTAAGAACAAAGACAATGGCTCTTATATAATGAAGTCAGCAAAAAAATCATAAGCATATTAACTGTTATACCAAGATGACCAGATTTTTTTCAAACCTAAAATACAGTTCAGTTGTCAACCAATTCTAATCAATAAGAAAAACTCCTAAAAATATAATCATCCTTTGTGGGATATGGACTAGCTATAAAAAAATCCTCTAAAAACAGGAACAGGCATCCGAATATAGTAAACCTAACTTTAAAAGCTCCCCTCAAACATATCACACTAAATACAACAAAATAAAATGTATATGGAGGGGTGCCTAGGTGGCTCAGTCAGTTAAGCATCTGACTTGATTTTGGCTCAGGTCATGATCTCAGTGTTGCGAGATCAAGCCCCACGTCCAGCTCCACACTGGGTATGGAGCCCACCTAACATTCTCCCTCTCCCTCTGCCCCTTCCCCGCTACTCTCCTAAAAAAAAAAAAAAAAAAAAAAAAAGGTATATATGGAAAGAATCCAGAATCCAAGTCCTGACCAAAAGCTTAGTTGTGCCAACAAAGTGGATCTCCATAAGTTGTTTTAAATCACTGAAAAACAAGTTGTAAAATGTGTTCTTATGTTAACAACAGTGTAAACTAAACATGACTGTCAATGGCCTCACATCATAGACAAATGACAAATGGACAATCTTTAACTGTAAATGGCTGACCACAAAGTGCACCAAAAATGAATATTGTGCAAAACAGTGTTTTGTTACTTCCAACACAAATAATTTCTAGTCAACTTAAGGGAAGTCTAATAGTTTTGCTATTACAAATTAAGTTTGACAAGTTTGCCACCTTGGCTTAAGATAAGCACTATAAACATAACCTGAATGGCTTAGAAATCTATAAACCTACAAACCAAAAGAAAGTATCAATTACTACAAAACAAATATTTTTATTACTTATTATACAGAAAAATATAAAATCTTTTTCTATATGTAAAGTATATAAAATTTTTTCTAATAAGCACACACACACAATCTTCTGTCCTCCTCGCTCCTTCCTTTCCTCTCTCCTTTCCATTACCTTTAAAAATACCCTATCAATGATGTGTAAGGTTCATATCACTGCTTTTGACAACATAACTTAAAGCATATGGAATAATTTTCAATTATTGATTAACCAATTAAAAATTAGAGTCCAATTGAGTTTATTTACTGGTTATAATTTGCCAGCCAATGACCCAGATCACGAACCTCAATTTGTATTTCCCTATCATTTTATCCCTTTGGGCAAAGCCATCCTTCCTAGATGTTCAATGTTTCATTCCTTCCCTGACCTAGTCATTTTCCCCTTTGCAGACCTATTCACAAACCTCTCTAGAAGTGTCCCACAAATCTTTCCCACACCCTCTAACTTCTCTAAGGAAAATTTCCTTAGTCTCTTTCCCTCAAAATGTTGCTATGCTCTAACCTAATATGCTAAACCTATCGATACTCATGTTAAACTAACATTTATCTCTGCAAATAATACATCTGAAACTGGGAAAAAGTACAATGTTTAAGATCTCAATCTTTAGAGTATGGCAGATCTGGGTTTGAATCTAGTTGTATGTGACTTTCAAAGCCTTACTTAATTTCCTAAGCCTTAGATCCCTTGTCTGTAAAGTGAGAATTTCATCTCACTTTGAACTGCTGGGAAGATTCAATGAGACGATAATTGTTAGAGGTGTTCAGCAAACTGTTTTAACTTTGTTTTGTTACTTATAGAAGTGATCTAGATACGAAAAACGTCACCTAGACACCTAAGTCTGGAAAGTTTCTATTAAACAGACAGACCTTTCAAAATCTCTCAAATTCAAGAGATGAAAATCTGTACAAATGGGGTGGGGGGGAGGAGAATCTAAAGGATATTAATGTATAACTGATCATTTCATTTAACAGGTATTTACTGAATGCCTATTATGTGCTGGGCACTGTTCGAGAACTTACAACAGTACACAAAATGCACAAACTCCTTGCCCTAAAGAAAGCTATCTTTTAGTTAGGTAAAAGAAGATATTAAAGGAAAAGATAGTGGTTGCAGTTTTGGAGAAAAACAAAGCAGGATAAGGAAATAAATGCAGGAGAATAGGGGTTGTTGTTTTATACAAAGTAGTCAAGGATGCAGAGACTTGGTACAGACATTGAGGAAATGAGAGATAAGTGAGGGGACTATATCAACAGAACCATGGGAAGGTTCTGATTCTTATTATGAAAGGTATTCAGTATTGTGTTAAAGATGGTAAAGAAAGGATTGAAATTTGAGTGACTTAGTGTTTCAAATTTTTTTTAATTGTGCTAATTTACTATACATCTTGACTTTCAAAAAAATGTTTTTTCAAATAAATGTAAATCTGTAGGTAAATAAAGAAGAGTATTTTCTCTGTGTTTCAAATTACAAAATTTTAAAGCTAAAAAGAATTTAGGTCCACCTAAGTTTCACTTTTGGTTTCATTAATGTTCTCTATCGTTTTTCTGTTTTCTATTTCATTGATTTCAACTTGATCTTTATTAGTTCCTTTTTCTGTTTGCTTTGGATTTCATTTGCTTTTGTTTTCCTATTTTTTTAAAGACAAAAATTTAGGCCATTGATCTAGATTTTTTTTTTAAATATAGGTATATAATGCTATTAATATCTTCCTAAGATCTGCTGTACCTGTATCCTGATAATTTTGATAAGTTCGTTATTCATTTTTATTCATTCAAAATACTTTCAAATTTTGCTTTTGCTTACCTCTGTGATACATGACTTACTTAGAAGTATGTTTAGTTTCCAAATATTTGGGGATTTTAAGTGACCTTTCTGTTGTTACTGACTTCTTATTTGATTCCATTATGGTCAGAAAATACTTTATATGAGTTGATTATTTCTAAATTTATCAGGACTTATTTTGTGTCCCAAAACATATCAGAATATGTTCCATATATTTGGTAAATATCCATGTGTATTTTTTTTTTTTTTTTATGTAACCTCTACACTCAACATGGGGCTCAAACTCACAATGCTAAGATCAAGAGTTGCATGCTCCTCAGACTGAGCCAGCCAGGCAACCCCCCACCCCAATGTGCATTTTATTTTTTTAAGATTTTATTTATTTATTTGAGAGAGCACAAAAGTGAGAGAGATTACAGAGGAAGAGGGAGAAGCAGACTCCCTGCCGAGCAGAGCCAGATGTGGGATCATGACCTGAGCCGAAGGCAGACACTTAACCGACTGAGCCACACAAGCGCCCCCCAATGCGCATTTTAAAAGAATGTGCCTTCTACTGTTGCTGAGAGAGATATCTATCGATTAGGTTGTTCAAATCTTCTGTATCCCTAATTGTCTACTTGTTCAATCAATTATTGAGAAAAGTTATCAAAATGTCCTGCTATAATTGTGGAGTTGTCTCCACAATCTCTCCTTGCAGTTCTATCAGTTTTTCCTTGGTGTATTCTGAAGCTCTGTTTTTAGGAACATAAATATTTAGAATTATGTCCACTTTATCATGATGAAATTACCTTATCTCTGATAATATCCCTTGTTCTGAAATCTATTTTGTCTGTAACTCCAGATTTCTTTTGATACTATTAGTTGTCCATTCTTTTACTTTTAACTGATTGGGTCTTTATATTAGAAGTTCATGTGTGTAGGCATTCTTGTTGTTTCTTGTTTTACATGCTATCTGAAAACCTCCATCTCTTCATTGGCATTGAGTGTTCATATTTAACATGACTACTGGTAAGTTCAAAATTAAATCTATCATCTTGGTATTTATTTTTCTATTGTTTCTCATTTGTGTTCTTTTTCTGCCTTTTCTGGATTAACTATTTTTTATGATTCCATTTTCTCTCCTTTGTTGGCTTATTTTAGTGTTTGCTTTAGGGTTTATAGTATAGATTTTTAAATTGATAGTCTCCATTCAAGGGATATTATACTACTTAATATATAATATGGAACTTTACAATAGGATACTTTCATTCCTCCTCTTCTGCCCTTTGTGCTATTATTGTCATCTATCATACTTTAACCTATATTACAAAATGACTACATTTTAATATTTTTTCTTTAAAAACATAGATCTAAAATAATTTCCTTTATTTTTAAAGACTTTTGCAGGGTGTAGATTTCTAGGTTGATGGATTTTATTTCAGTAGTTAGCTCAACAAATGTCACTCCAATATCTTCGTACAATTTGATTATGATGTGCCTTGGAGTAGTCTTCTTCTTGTTTCTTCTACTATGGTTTCATTAAATTTCTTGGACCTGTGGGTTTACAATTTTCACCAAATTTGAAAAATTTTTCAGTCATAATTACATTAATTTTTTTCTTTCCCCCTTTTCTTCTTTAGGAACTCAAATTAATATACAGTAGTTCCCCTGAAGTTGTCCCACAACTAATGTTCTGTTTACTTTGTAAAAAAAAAAAAATCTCTTTACTCTCTCTGTTTTATTTTGGGTTGCTTCTATTATTATGTCTTCAAGTTCACCAATATTTTCTTCTGCAATGTGTGTCATTAATGCCATTCAGTAGATTTTCCATCTTACACTGTGTAATTATCATCTCTAGAAGTTTGATTTAGATTTTTTTCCCTATTTTCCATATCTCTAACTTTTTGAAACTATGGAATTCAGTTATAATAACTCTTTTTAATGTCCTTGCCTACTAACTCTAACAGCTTTGTCAGTTTGGGTTTGGTATTGACATATTTATTGTCTCATTATGGGTCAAATTTTCTTGTTTCTTGCTGCATGCCTGGTAATTTTGATTGGCTATCAGACATTCTGAATTTTACCTTGGTGAGTGCTCAATATTTCTGTATTCTCATAGATCTTGAGCTTTGTTCAGGGACACAGTTATTTGGAAACAGTTTGATCACTTAAGGACTTGCTCTTAAGATATTTTAGGAGGGAGCAGAGTAGTGCTCAATTTAGAGCCAATTACTCCCCATTAACTGAGATAAGACCCTTATGTGTACTTTACCCAAAGCCACATGAATCTTGAGATTTTTCCAGTCTGGCTAGTAGAAACAAGACACTATTCCTGCTGCTATCTGAAAGGCAAGCACTCAAGTAAGGACCTCAAATCCTTTCAGGTTGTTCTTTCCTTGATCTGGGGCATTTCCCGCAGGTACTTGTCCTAATCATTAGGCAAGCAGCTAAGCACTTTTCTCTCTAGTCTTCTGTTCTATGAACTCTATCCAGCATTGTCTTCTCTCACTCTCCACTCTGTTTCTTCAACTCAGAAAGTCCTTGACCTTGTCTGAATACCTCCTCTTTGATCCAAGCCTTGAAACTCCCGCAAGCGGGAAGCTAGCATACTCTACTCGTAGGGTTCATTTCATTTGTTTCCCTGCTCTCAGGGACCTCTCTGCCCTTTGGTGTCTTATAACCAAGACCTTGAAACCACTGTTTCATCTGTTGCACAGGGTTTGACTGTTACAGCTGTAGGAGTAAGGATTACTGTGATCAACCGGTAACTGTTACTACATCAAGGACAGAAGCAGAGTGTAGTTAAATTTAAATTATTTACAATTATATAACATTAAAATTTAGTTCCTCACTCACACTAGTCCTATTTCACGTAACCAACAGCCACATGTAGTTGTGGATACTATAACAGAAGAGATACAGAATAGATCTATAATTGCAAAAAATTCTATTAGAACTATCTGGCTAATGAGTGGTATTTCCACTGTGCATTGTGGTGTTATGTAGCACGTAAAATATTCTAACTTTGGCTGTAGATATCTGCATACATCTATTTTTATACTTTATGCTTTTATGTGTAAATTGACACAAAACTTATAATCATACCACTTAATTTACTCATTTATAGAAACAATACAATACCATCTATTACATATATTGTAAGGATTAAATAAGATAACATACATAAAGCCTAAAAGAATTACTAGTACATCAAAGATGCTCAATAAATAGTAACTCTGACAACAAATACTTTCTCTGTAATTCTCTTCCATTTCACAACCATTACACAACATACTTAAAAAGGATAATTTTCCAATTGCTTTTTTTACTTTAATTTTAACATTTTTTATTTTATTTTATTATTTTTATTTTTTTAAAGATTTTATTTAATTATTTGACAGAGAGAGACACAGCGAGAGAGGGAATACAAGCAGGGGGAATGGGAGAGGGAGAAGCAGGCTTCCCGCGGAGCAGGGAGCCCGATGCGGGGCTCGATCCCAGGACCCTGGGATCATGACCTGAGCCGAAGGCAGACGCTTAACGACTGAGCCACCCAGGCGCCCTAATTTTAACATTTTTTAACTCAAAAAGTAATATAGGGCATGCTACAACATGGATGAACCTCAAAAATATTATTTAACTGAAAGAAGCTAGTTATAAATGACCACATGTTGTATGATACCATTTATATGAATTCCAGAAGAGACAAATCTATTTACAGAAAGTAGAGTAATGGATGTCTAGAGCTAGGGAAGTGAGGTGTGATAGCAACTGTTTGCTAATGGTACAAAGTTTCTTCTGAGGATGATGAAAAGTTTCTAAAATTAGATTGTATGGATAGATGCAGAACTCTATAAATACACTAAAACTCACATAATTAACTTTCAACTGGCAAATTTTACAGCATGTAAATTACATGTCAAAAACTATTCAAGCTGATTTTTACAAAGTAATGCATATACACAATAAAAACAAAACTGCAAACTGAATAACAAAAATACAGTGAAAAGAAAGTCCCCTCCTATTCCAGGTCTCTGATATCCTGTCTGTGCACACATTTGTATATATATACCTAATAAAGGCATTGTTTTATACTTTCCTTTCTAATTTTACACACACACACACACACACACACCCCATATGGAAATGCTGACATTTTTAAAAACAGTATATGAATAGATATTTAGAGTGGGTGGAGCCAGAAAATACTGAATACCAAAGTATATTTTGCAAACATGTGCACTTATATCTCTTGAGATAAATTCTTAGACCTGAATTCACTGCATTTAGGGCTAGGTGCATTTTTAATTTTGATTTATTCCCATCATCCACATATGAAAGCACTTATTTCCTTACACTACCTATTTTCCCATACCCAGTTTGTGTTGTATCAAACTATTTATTCTTGCCAATCTGGATGCATAAAAGAAGCGATAGCTCATATTATAGTTGCATTTTTCTTGTAAGTGAAACTGAGCCTCCCAGATTTATAAACATTTTTGTTTGTTTTTAGGTCATTTGGTTTAACTCTTTTTCATATCCTTTGCTTATTTTTGGATTGTTGATCTGTTAGAAACCATTTATATTTTTTGAAACTGCATATACTTACATGAAAACATAGAATTTATTTCATTATTATCGATTTGCACCAAGAATATGAATAACCGGTTAAATAAAAGTAATCATGGAAAGGAAATCTCATAATGTCCAATGCCAAAAGAACATTTTAAGCCAAGACTATACACAAAGTATAACAAATAATGTAAAAGTAAAGTTCATTCAGCTGAAAAGTAGTTTCTTCCAGAATGCCTTTTTAGGAAGTGATAGATTCACAATACACCATTTCCTGCTATCGAGCTTTACAAAACTTGCAGAAAAAAAAATTGTACTATTACTCTTTTCACTATGTCATGTGGAATTATATGAAAACTATCCCTCTCAAGGCTCTAACAAAGAAAAAACAGTACCACAATATATGAATACTTTAAAATCCTAAAAATAACCAGGAATATTAAAAATGTGAATATAGCCCAATGTGAACATGTCCTGGAAAAGAAACCTCAAAATGGTTAAAACACATATCCTGAAGTCATTTTAGAGCCTACTAGAGACCTAAACAGATGGCACATTTAACTACTTCCTACCACAGAGCTCTCCTGCTTTTCTTTAACATACTCGATTAAATGTTCTTTGTCCCTGATCACTCCTTCTTGAGTGTGTCCAAAGACAATGACGCCCTTTGCTGCCTGGCCTTCATTACTCATCAAGCCCATTTCCCCCATATTCATTGAGCCCTCTTCTTCCATGACACAAATAAATACTGAAATCTCACTTCTGTTTCTGTAAAAGAAGCAACAAACTCCCCTTGCCCATGTGTGCTTTAGTCATACTTCAGCCAAGCAGCCCATTCACAAAAGTTGATCTGGTGTGTCTATGTGTTTCTGAACACTTTGTGACTTAGCAAGTCTGTAAGAGAGAGCTATACAGAGGTAAGCTCCAGACGATCAGGAGCCCACATGATCTTTGGTTGAAAAAGAACAGATAAAGAAGCACACAGGTTCTCACCTTTATTTATATATTTATTCAGTACTTGCTATATTGCCAGCATATTATGGAAACAAAACTACATAATTATGGATACCTGTTGCCCTTATGAGGCCAGTCTAGTGGAAATGCAGGCACATTAACAAATCATTCCAATATGATACGTGAGGACAGAATATTTACACTTCACCCTTCAAGAGGTACTCACCAAAACATCTGATTATGTTATTATTGTAATTATTCGACATATTTAGGTAATGCTTTTTGGCCATCTATATACCTTTTTTTATGTCTCCACCAGAACTTACTTAGAACACAAAGTCCCAAAGGACAGTCTCTATTTCACCTAATTCCATACATGGATAGATTTTTGATATATAAGGCTTTTGATAATGATATTAGTTTCTATTTATAGAATCCATCTTTCAAAAAACTAAATAGTACTTCTATTCATACACTTTTTAAAAGGCTGAACTTTAGACTCTAAGCATTTTTTCACTTTTCTGCAAACACAGATCACTGCATGGCCTCTTGGGAGAAACCACTCTTACTGGATGAATGAGTGTTATCATAACTTGCAGTGTATACATTTTGACTTTGAACACACAACTTATCATTATCACAATATTGATTGGCTTTAGACAATGCATAGTTTTAAACAGTGCTATTCTCAAGTTAAATAGCTATGTATTGCTTCATAATTTTTAAAAATCCTTATGTAATTAAAATCTCCCTTAACACACAGTCCACCTTTTTAATCTGTCCCTTTGTTTTAGATTGGCAGTTTTACTTAATGATTTTTTTAAAATTTCCCTTCCTTGATAAAACAAATACAGGAACAGTATAAAACACCCTATGGGGAGTTTTAGAGTCACAAATGCCAGAGTAGAGGTAAGAAAAAAGTCTTGGTTCTCCAGATTAAGACTAAAAACTTGATCAAATCACTTCAATTTTTTAAACCTTAACTTTTGCATCTTTAAAAGAAGTTAATCTCTAGGATTCTTCAGAACTCCAAAATTCCATGACTCCCTACGTCAATTTTTTTTACCGTACAAGAAATTATTTCAAAGCAAACCATCACTAATATACTAGGAGACAAATCCCAGAATATTTATATATATTGGGCAATTTAAAGTATTTGCACTGAGTATAAGAAATTACACTAAATATGACCAAAATTTGGGCCTAGTCTCTTCCTTGCATTGCTGACTATTCTTGATTTATACCTTCAAGGTCAGCAAACAAAGTCTGTCAACACATTAACCTTGAAATTTTTCAGTTGTGAACGAATTATGTTAGATAGTGGCTGGGAAGTATAGCCTATATGATATCCTCCTGTCCTTTTATGGCTAAGTGAGTAAACTGTACTTTGTTTTCCATAAAAATGAAACAATGTAAAGTATACAACTATGAAAAATTTCAGTACACGGTAATTACACAACTTGCAAGTTAATTCCTTATAACAACAAAATGTTAATTCTCCTAAAGTAAATAGCTTTAAACAACTATTTAAAAGACCAAAGATAAGATTTATACATAGAAACATTCAGTGCTTATTTAAAAAATTTTTTTAATGTAATGGTCAGGTAAAAGCCAAGATGTGAATTCATTCACTGAACAAAATATTCGTTGAAAGCATACTCTCTGGTCTATAAATACCAATTAGACATTATCGTTCATACGATAATTAGACATTATCGTTCATACCCACAACACTTTATTCGCATCTCAATTATGATCAGGTAAAGGAAATGCAGTTTATTGGAAGTAAAGTTTGGCCACTGACTTACATTTAAAAGTTATCAAGATACTCAGCTGCTTCTTTTTTTCCCCATACCCATTTCTCTATTGTATGGTCATTTCACTAGTCACTAACATTCATTAAAAATGCAATTCAAAACAAACAGGAAAAGAACTAAGTGTGAAAAGGAAGCCAAAAGAAATCATGGATGAGCTTAAAGATGCAAAGTTAGTAAAGGTAACTCAAGACAATCAAAAGGACCAGAAAACAAGGAGAAAGAAGAAAGGAGAGGAATAAAACAGATAATAAACTGCTATTGATTAACAGTGCCAGGTACTATAAAAGGTATTTTTAAAATATTATCTTTAATCTTAACAACAGCTCTTCAAGGTAGGTTTTTATTACTCCCCTTTTAAGTGGGCTCAGAAGATAAATTACTCACCTAAAATCACAGAATATTTAGTGGCTGAACTAAGACTCAAAGCCAAGACTATTCCGATTTCAAAGTCAAGGCTTTCAATTACACTCCTCTGCCTCTAGAAAATACTTTATTCTTATTAATGTTGATTGAGTGGTTACAGTGCTTCCATGGGAGGAATAACCCCCATAATGCTTCCAATGTATTATTTTTTTTAACCAGTGTCTGTCATTTTTTTTTACAAAGGGAGGGGAATTTTTTCATAGTTCCATATATTAATAATTACAATAACAATGCACCAACAACATCAATTGCTGATGTTACTGAGCTTGCTGCATGTCACAGGCAGTATTAGGTGCTTGACATATATTACCTTATGTAATCCTCAAAATAGCCCTGCAATGTAGGGATTATTATCCTTACTTCAGGGAAGATGTTTAGAGAGACATGGATAGTTATGAAATTGAGGCAGGTTTAGAAACCAAGTGTGATTCTAAAACCCCTGAGCTGTCATGGATTTCTCTCAAAGATTCCTTTAAAAAACCACCATTAAAGTATTACAGTTTATAAATTTCATTCAACTTAATTATGAAACATCTCTTCTTTTCATGCACAGCAAATAAAATAGAAAGTTAAGGTATAGGCTCTGTGTGAAAGAACTCACTATTTACATAATGAACCAGATTTAAGAAAAGCAAAGATGACAAGAATATTCTATAAGCCTCAAAATTTCTATGAAATATTTATTCTAGTAAAGAAAAACACACCTAAAAAATATATTTCCAATTTCTAAAATAACTAATTTAAATATTATAATTAAAAAAAGAAAAAAAACCTAAAACCTTCCTTGTTTATATATTAAGTGAGATGAGAAAAAAGTGACATGAGCCAGTTTTCCAGTATGTTTACATAGCTATGTAAGGAACCATTCTTTATCCTAATGCTGCCAAACATGTTACTTTTACAATTCAGAAAAAAACAACACAGAAAAGCTCACATGTCATTCAGCACATGGAGGAGAAAGATTTTATATGGACTCAGAGCAAAGTTAAAGCTGAAAAAATATTGTGTTTTCAGCATGGCAAAGTAGACAAGTCACCTAAGTGAAACCTCATTATTATAAGTAGACAATTTATAGTACGTTAGTTATTTTCAACCAAATGGTGGTATTCCCATTAACCCCAAATAAGAAACAGGCTTGGGGTGATAAGGTGTTTTTCCCTCAGAGACATTACAAAAATAAGAGCTCCCAGATTAGAGAGGTCATAGCAAGGCCACATACAAATAGCACATGGCAATATGGCAATTCAGATTTTTATTATTTGATAAAGGTAGGAAAGACCATTAGAGTGAGGGTTATTATAATACTAAGGCAGCCAGTAAGACAGCACTCACTACTTCACCAAAAAACACTGTGCTGTGGACCAAAAGCCAACAGCTGCCCTCCAGCTGGGTTCCAAATATTTTAGGTGTCCACTGGGAACCAACTCAATCCCAAAGCATAATCCCCCCCAAAACAGCCATCAACAATAAGTAAAAGGATATGTAATCTCTTTACTGTTGTTTTAAACACAGCAGATGGGTAATTTTACTCATGCATTGGTATAATAAAATATCATTTACTTCTCCCAAATAGTATACCCCGTACCCATTCTTTGGGTATATGCTCATTCCAGAATTCATTTGAGAAAAACCTTCCTTGATTAGGCATGGCATTGCTCGTATCTGTCTTCATTCTCACTATTTCTATCCAGCTGCTGATTCCTCTCTGCATACTACCATTTCTTCAGCAAGAAAGGTTCAGAACTAATGGGCTGTTTTGTTTTTTGTTTCCTAATGAACATTTAAAAAATCTTAAAGCACAATGTAGTGAGCATTACCTCTACAAAAAAAAAAAAAAAAAGGCGAGGGTGGGGTGGGGTATAGAATGTGCTTGAAATCTGAATCAGATGAACTGTAGAAGACTTTTCAATCATCTCCTCCAAACTGAATCTACACACAAGATTTTTCCTTTTGAGCTTCCTATGCTTATTTCATCATGGAAACACAACAGATCAAGGCCTCTCAGTTATGTTGGGTTAACTAACTTTAAGAAAACTTCATTTTCTGTGTTGTTTTTTTCCTCCCCAGTCAGCAAGACAGATTCAGTACCTAGTTTATCACTAAGAGACACAATAATATGGGAATGTATGCTTTAAAAATACCTACAAAAGCATCTTAACAGTTTGAACAGAAAAGAGAATGATAAATGAATTAAAAAAAAATCACTACCAATATCTTCTGAAATCCAAAGTCAACTTTGTTTAGTATTTATGGGTCTAGGGCAATGAGAAGAAACTTAAATGCTTATCTGCTCTTGTTCCAACAGTAAAAATGGATTAAGATTAAAGAGATAAAAATCTAGTACAAAATGAAGTTTACATCCAGTATTAGCTATTAGTTATGGATAGCAAAATGATTTTAAAAACAGAGATTTAAGAGAGAGAGGGGCAGAAGGTATACTGGAGCAAATTATAGCAGAGAACTTCCCTAATTTGGGGAAGGAAACAGGCATCAAAATCCAGGAGGCACAGAGAAGCCCTCTCAAAATCAGTAAAAATAGGTCAACACCCCAACATCGAATAGTAAAACTTACGAGTCTCAGAGACCAAGGAAAAGTCCTGAAAGCAGCTCGGGAGAAGAGATCTGTAACCTACAATGCTAGAAACATTAGATTGGCAACAGACCTATCCACAGAGACCTGGCAGGCCACAAAGGACTGGCATGATATATTCAGAGCACTAAACGAGAAAAATATGCAGCCAAGAATACTATATCCAGCTAGGCTGTCATTGAAAATTGAAGGAGAGATAAAAAGCTTCCAGGACAAACAAAAACTAAAGAAATTTGCAAACACGAAACCAGCCCTACAAGAAATCTTGAAAGGGGTCCTCTAAGCAAAGAGAGAGCCTAAAAACAACATAGACCAGAAAAGAACACAGACAATATACAGTAACAGTCACCTTACAGCCAATACAATGGCACTAAATTCATATCTTTCAATAGTTACCCTGAATGTAAATGAGCTAAATGCCCCAATCAAAAGACACAGGCTATCAGATTGGATTAAAAAACAAGACCCATGGATATGCTGTCTGCAAGAGACTCATTTTAGACCCAAAGACACCCCCAGATTGAAAGTGAGGGGGTGGAAAACCATTTACCATGCTAATGGACACCAAAAGAAAGCTGGGGTATTAGAAGTCCTAGCCACAGCAATCAGACAACAAAAAGAAATCAAAGGCATCTGAATTGGCAAAGAAGTCAAACTCTCACTCTTTGCAGATGATATGATACTTTATGTGGGAAACCCAAAAGACTCCACCCAAAAACTGCTAGAACTCATACAGGAATTCAGTCAAGTGGCAGGATATAAAATCAATGCACAGAAATCAGTGGCATTCCTATACACCATCAACAAGAAGGAAGGAGAAATTAAGGAGTCGATCCCATTTACAATTGCACCCAAAACCATAAGATACCTAGGAATAAATCTAACCAAAGAGGCAAAGGATCTATACTCAGAAAACTATAAAATACTCATGAAAGAAACTGAGGAAGACACAAAGAAATGGAAAAATGTTCCATGCTCATGGATTGGAAGAACAAATATTGTGAAGATGTCAATGCTACCTAGAGCAATCTACACATTCAATGCAATCCCCATCAAAATACCATCCACTTTTTTCAAAGAAATGGAACAAATAATCCTAAAATTTGTATGGAACGAGAAAAGACCCCGAATAGCCAGAGGAATGTTGAAAAAGAAAAGCAAAGCTGGCGCATCACAATTCCGGACTTCTAGCTCTATTACAAAGCTGTCATCATCAAGACAGTACGGTACTGGCACAAAAACAGACACATAGATCAATGGAACAGAATAGAGAGTCCAGAAATGGACCTTCAACTCTATGGTCAACTCATCTTTGACAAAGCAGGAAAGAATGTCCAATGGAAAAAAGACAGTCTCTTCAACAAATGGTGTTGGGAAAATTGGACAGCCACATGCAGAAGAATGAAACTGGACCATTTCCTTACACCACACACAAAAATAGACTCCAAATGGTTGAAAGACCTCAATGTGAGACAGAAGTCCATCAAAGTGCTAAAGGAGAATACAGGCAGCAACCTCTTCGACCTCAGCTGCCACAACTTCTTCCTAGAAACACTGCCAAAGACAAGGGAAGCAAGGGCAAAAATGAACTATTGGGACTTCATCATGAAACTGGACCACTTCCTTACACCACACACAAAAATAGACTCCAAATGGTTGAAAGACCTCAATGTGAGACAGGAGCCCATCAGAATGCTAATGGAGAACACAGGCAGCAACCTCTTCGACCTCAGCCGCAGCAACTTCTTCCTAGAAACATCGCCAAAGGCAAGGGAAGCAAGGGCAAAAATGAGCTTTGGGACTTCATCAAGATGAAAACCTTTTGCACAGCAAAAGAAACAGTCAACAAAACCAAAAGACAACCGACAGAATGGGAGAAGATATTTGCAAATGACATATCAGATCAAGGGCTAGTATCCAAAATCTATAAAGAACTTATCAAACTCAACACCCAAAGAACAAAGAATCCAATCAAGAAATGGGCAGAAGACATGAACAGACATTTTTCCAAAGAAGACATCCAAATGGCCAACAGACATGAAAAAGTGCTCAACATCGCTTGGCATCAGGGAAATCCAAATCAAAACCTCAATGAGATACCACCTCACACCAGTCAGAATGGCTAAAATTAACAAGTCAGGAAACGACAGATGTTGGCGGGGATGCGGAGAAAGCGGAACCCTCCTACATTGTTGGTGGGAATGCAAGCTGGTGCAACCACTCTGGAAAACAGTATGGAGGTTCCTCAGAAAGTTGAAAATAGAGCTACCATACGATCCAGCAATTGCAATACTGGGTATTTACCCCAAAGATACAAATGTAGGGATCCGAAGGGGTACGTGCACTCTGATGTTTATAGCAGCAATGTCCACAATAGCCAAACTGTGGAAAGAGCCAAGATGTCCATCGACAGATGAATGGATAAAGAAGATGTGGTATAATATACAATGGAATATTATGCAGCCATCAAAAGGAATGAGATCTTGCCATTTGCAACGACGTGGATAGAACTGGAGGGTGTTATGCTGAGCGAAATAAGTCAATCAGAGAAACACATGTATCATATGACCTCACTGATATGAGGAATTCTTAATCTCAGGAAACAAACTGAGGGTTGCTGGAGTGGGGGGTGGGGTGGGAGGGATGGGGTGACTGGGTGATGGACACTGGGGAGGGTATGTGTTCTGGTAAGCGCTGTGAATTGTGCAAGACTGTTGAATCTCAGATCTGTACCTCTGAAACAAATAATGCAATATATGTTAAGAAAGAAAAAAAGAAGAAGAAGAATGTAGCAGGAGGGGAAGAATGAAGGGGGAGAAATCGGAGGGGGAGAAGAACCATGAGAGATGATGGACTCTGAAAAACAAACTGAGGGTTCTAGAGGGGAGGGGGGTGGGAGGATGGGTTAGCCTGGTGATGGGTATTGAGGAGGGCACGTTCTGCATGGAGCACTGGGTGTTATGCACAAACAATGAATCATGGAACACTATATCTAAAACTACTGATGTAATGTATGGGGATTAACATAAAAATAAAAAAATTTAATAAAAAAAAAGAACGCTTGCTATTAGACTTCCATGCAAAAGTGGGGCCGCAGTGCTAGCCTCAGGAAACAAGTGGGGAGTCGTGTTCTGCCTTCTGCCGGGGCCTGAGTCCCACACGGAAAATGGTTCTGGACTCACTTGCAGTGCGCTCACGCATGCACACAGCAAAATGCGTCCACCCTCCGACATGGCTACTTTAGCCGAAGCAGGAATTCTCTACACAGTTGTTCCTTGGAGTTAGGTGGTTGGCATTAGGCCTGCAGGCACACCCGGGGCAAGGGTACCAGCCTCATAAACAAGAGGTGAGTTGAGAGCTGCCTTCCGCTCCGGCCTGTTTCTCACTCCATTTCACCTATGGGACCCTTTCCCCGGGCTCTCATACACGAGCACTGTCAAATTCCCCTGGCTTCAGGAACGGCAATGTTAACTAAAGCGCAGTAACTCTATAGCATTGATTCTTGGTGTTAGTAACCTGGTAACTAGGCATCCAGGCACACAGGGTACAGCAGTGCTAATCTCCTCAAACAAGAGGTGTGTCCACAGCAGCCTTCCTTACAGGCCTGCTTCTCACTCTGAGTTACGTTTAGGTTCCATTTCTCAGGCTTTCACAAAAACACACAATAGATGAAGTGCACTGTCAGGAAGGGCGATATTTGCTGAGGCACGGGTTCTTTGCACTTTTGTTCCTTTGCGTTGGGTGGATGACACTTAGGACTACACGCACACACGGGAGAGCCGATCTAGTTACCCGAAACAAGAGTTGAGTCGATAGCTGCCTCTTGCCCATGCTTATTTCTCCCTCGGAATTCTGCTGGGACTCATTCCCCAGGTTTGCACTCAAGCAGAGTTGAAAATGCTGCCACCCTGTGGAGAGGCGAATGAGCTGAAGCTGGGGTTCTTGACTGGATTCTTTCTGCCAAATCAGTGTGGAGCCCTTAGCATTCCTATGCACACATGGAGCCAAAGTGTTAGCTTCAGGTAACAAGAGCTAGGTCGAGAGGAGCCTTCTGGCCCGGACTCCTTCTCCCTCGGTTTCACGTAAGGAACCCGTTCCTCAGGCTCTCACCCACGGTAGCCTGGAAAGTGCTTCCTCCCTCAGAGAGGTGGATGGTAGCTAAAGCACGGTTTCTCTACCGTGTTGTTTCTGCCAGGGAGAACGCTAGGGATTAGACTTCCATGCAAATGTGGGGCTGCCGTGCTAGCTTGGTCAAACACATGGGGAGTCGTGTTCTGCATTTCGCTGGGGTCTGAGTCTCACTCGCAAAAAGCTTTGCACTCTCTTGCAGTGCTCTCACGCATGCACACAGCAAAATACTGCCACCCTCAGGAGCAGCTGTTTTACCTGCAGCACAGGCTCTCAACCGAGTTTTACCTTCGAGTTAAGTGGCTGTGTTTAAGCCTGCACACACACCCTGGGCAACGGTCCTAGCCCCATAACCATGATGTGGGTTGAGAGCTGCCTTCTGTACCGGACTGTCTCTCCCCTGATATTACGATATTGAAACCGTCCCCAAGCTCTCAGCCACAGTACACCCTAAACTGCTTCGCCCACAGAGAGGTCGACGGTAGCTAAAGCACGGTTTCTCTACTGTATAGTTTCTTCGAGTTAGAACGCTAGCTATTTCACTTCCATGCAAATGTGGGGCTGCCGTGCTAGCTTGGTCAAACACATGGGGAGTCGTGTTCTGCCTTTCGCTGGGGCCTGAGTCTCACTCGCAAAAAGCTTTGGACTCCCTTGCAGTGCTCTCACGCACGCACACAACAAAATGCTGCCACCCTCAGGAGCAGCTGTTTTACCTGAAGCACAGGCTCTCAACTGAGTTTTTGCTTCGAGTTAGGTGGCTTCATTTAAGCCTGCACACACACCCTGGGCAACGGTCCTAGCCCCATAACCATGATGTGGGTTGAGAGCTGCCTTCTGTACCGGCCTGTCTCTCCCCCCCTATATTACGATATTGAAACCGTCCCCAGGCTCTCAGCCACATTACACCCTAAACTGCTTCGCCCACAGAGAGGTCGACGGTAGCTAAAGCACGGTTTCTCTACAGTGTTGTTTCTTCGAGTTAGAACGCTAGCTATTAGACCTCCATGCAAAATTGGGGCTGCAGTGCTGGCTTCAAGAAATAAGTGAGGAGTCGTGTGCTGCCTTCTGCAACTGCCTGAGGCTCCCTCCGAATTAGGTTTGCGACTCCCTTGCAGTGCTCTCACGCACACACAAAAAAGAAGCTTCCACCCTCAGGAGCAGCTGTATTAGCTGAAGCACAGATTCTGTAGTGAGATTTTCTTTCCAGTTAGGTGGTTGTCTTTAAGCCAGCACACACCCACGGGGCAACGGAACTAGCCCCATAACCATGTAGTGAGTTAATAGCTGCCTTATGTACCGGCCTCTCTCTCCCCCGATATTACGAAATGGAAACCGTCCCCAGGCTCTCAGCCACAGTACACCCTAAACTGCTTCGCCCACAGAGAGGTCGACGGTAGCTAAAGCACGGTTTCTCGACAGTGTTGTTTCTCCGAGTTAGAAAGCTAGCTATTAGACTTCCATGCAAAAGTGGGGCCGTAGTACTAGCTTCATGGAGCAAGTGGGGAGTCGTGTTCTGGCTTCTTCCGGGGCCTGGGTCTCACAAGGAAAATGGTTTTGGACTCACTTGCAGTGCGCTCATGCATGCACACAGCAAAATGCGTCCACCCTGAGGCATGGCTCTTTTAGCCGAAGCAGGAATTCCCTACAGAGTTGTTCCTTTGAGTTAGGTGGTTGGCTTTAGGCCTGCAGGCACCCCCGCGGCAAGGGTACTAGCCTCATAAACCAGAGGTGAGTTGAGAGCTGCCTTCTGCACCCCCCTGTTTCTCACTCCATTTCACGTGTGGGACCCTTTGCCCGGTCTCTCCTACACGAGCAGTGTCAAATTCCTCCTGCTTCAGGAACGGCAATGTTAACTCAAGCGCAGTCACTCTATAGGATTGATTCTTGGTGTTAGTAGCCTGGTTACTAGGCATCCAGGCACGCAGGGTACAGCAGTGCTAATCTCCTCAAACAAGAGGTGAGTCGACAGCAGCCTTCCTTCCAAGCCTGCTTCTCACTCCGAGTTACGTTTAGGTTCCATTTCTCATGCTTTCACAAAAACACACAATAGATGAAGTTCACGCTCAGGAAGGGCGATCTTTGCTGAGGCACGGGTTCTCTACAGTTTTGTTCCTTTGCGTTGCGTGGATGGCACTGAGCACTCCACGCACACACGGGAGAGCCGATCTAGTTTCCCGAACAAGAGTTGAGTCGATAGGTGCCTTCTGCCCATGCTTATTTCTCCCTCCGAAATCTGCTGGGACTCCTTCCCCAGGTTTGCACTCAAGCCGACTTGAAAATGCTGCCACCCTGTGGAGAGGCGAATGTGCTCAAGCTGGGGTTCTTGACCGGCTTCTTTCTGCCAAATCAGTGTGGAGCCCTTAGCATTCCTATGCACACATGGAGCCAAAGTGTTAGCTTCAGGTAACAAGAGCTGAGTCGAGAGGAGCCTTCTGGGCCGGACTCCTTCTCCCTCGGTTTCACGTAAGGAACCCGTTCCTCAGGCTCTCACCCACGGTAGCCTGGAAAGGGCTTCCTCCCTCAGAGAGGTGGATGGTAGCTAAAGCACGGTTTCTCTACCGTGTTGTTTCTTCCAGGGAGAACGCGAGCGATTAGACTTCCATGCAAATGTGGGGCTGCCGTGCTAGCTTGGTCAAACACATGGGGAGTCGTGTTCTGCCTTTCGCTGGGGCCTGAGTCTCACTCGCAAAAAGCTTTGGACTCCCTTGCAGTGCTCTCACGCACGCACACAACAAATTGCTGCCACCGTCAGGAGCAGGTGTTTTACCTGAAGCACAGGTTCTCAACCGAGTTTTTCTTTCGAGTTAGGTGGCTGTGTTTAAGCCTGCACACACACCCAGGACAACGGTACTAGCCCCATAACCATGATGTGAGTTGAGAGCTGGCTTCTGTACCGGCCTGTCTCTCCCCGATATTACGATATTGAAACCGTCCCCAGGCTCTCAGCCACAGTACACCCTAAACTGCTTCGCCCACAGAGAGGTCGACGGTAGCTAAAGCACAGTTTCTCTACTGTGTAGTTTCCTCGAGTTAGAACGCTAGCTATTAGACTTCCATGCAAATGTGGGGCTGCCGTGCTAGCTTGGTCAAACACTTGGGGAGTCGTGTTCTGCCTTTGGCTGGGGCCTGAGTCTCACTCGCAAAAACCTTTGGACTCCCTTGCAGTGCTCTCACGCACGCACACAACAAAATGCTGCCACCCTCAGGGGCAGCTCTTTTACCTGCAGCACAGGCTCTCAACCGAGTTTCTCCTTCGAGGTAGGTGGCTGTGTTTAAGCCTGCACACACACCCTGGGCAACGGTACTAGCCCCATAACCATGATGTGAGTTGAGAGCTGCCTTGTGTACCGGCCTGTCTCTCCCCCGATATTACGATATTGAAACCGTCCCCAGGCTCTCAGCCACAGTACACCCTAAACTGCTTCGCCCACAGAGAGGTCGACGGTAGCTAACGCACGGTTTCTCTACAGTGTTTTTTCTCCGAGTTAGAAAGCTAGCTATTAGACTTCCATGCAAAAGTGGGGCCGTAGTACTAGCGTCATGGAGCAAGTGGGGAGTCGTGTTCTGGCTTCTTCCGGGGCCTGGGTCTCACAAGGAAAATGGTTTTGGACTCACTTGCAGTGCGCTCATGCATGCACACAGCAAAATGCGTCCACCCTAAGGCATGGCTATTTTAGCCGAAGCAGGAATTCCCTACAGAGTTGTTCCTTTGAGTTAGGTGGTTGGCTTTAGGCCTGCAGGCACCCCCGGGGCAAGGGTACTAGCCTCATAAACCAGAGGTGAGTTGAGAGCTGCCTTCTGCACCCCCCTGTTTCTCACTCCATTTCACGTGTGGGACCCTTTGCCCGGTCTCTCCTACACGAGCAGTGTCAAATTCCTCCTGCTTCAGGAACGGCAATGTTAACTCAAGCGCAGTCACTCTATAGGATTGATTCTTGGTGTTAGTACCCTGGTTACTAGGCATCCAGGCACGCAGGGTACAGCAGTGCTAATCTCCTCAAACAAGAGGTGAGTCGACAGCAGCCTTCCTTCCAAGCCTGCTTCTCACTCCGAGTTACGTTTAGGTTCCATTTCTAATGCTTTCACAAAAACACACAATAGATGAAGTTCACGCTCAGGAAGGGCGATCTTTGCTGAGGCACGGGTTCTCTACAGTTTTGTTCCTTTGCGTTGCGTGGATGGCACTGAGCACTCCACGCACACACGGGAGAGCCGATCTAGTTTCCCGAACAAGAGTTGAGTCGATAGGTGCCTTCTGCCCATGCTTATTTCTCCCTCCGAAATCTGCTGGGACTCCTTCCCCAGGTTTGCACTCAAGCCGACTTGAAAATGCTGCCACCCTGTGGAGAGGCGAATGTGCTCAAGCTGGGGTTCTTGACCGGCTTCTTTCTGCCAAATCAGTGTGGAGCCCTTAGCATTCCTATGCACACATGGAGCCAAAGTGTTAGCTTCAGGTAACAAGAGCTGAGTCGAGAGGAGCCTTCTGGGCCGGACTCCTTCTCCCTCGGTTTCACGTAAGGAACCCGTTCCTCAGGCTCTCACCCACGGTAGCCTGGAAAGGGCTTCCTCCCTCAGAGAGGTGGATGGTAGCTAAAGCACGGTTTCTCTACCGTGTTGTTTCTTCCAGGGAGAACGCGAGCGATTAGACTTCCATGCAAATGTGGGGCTGCCGTGCTAGCTTGGTCAAACATATGGGGAGTCGTGTTCTGCCTTTCGCTGGGGCCTGAGTCTCCCTCGCAAAAAGCTTTGGACTCCCTTGCAGTGCTCTCACGCACGCACACAACAAATTGCTGCCACCGTCAGGAGCAGGTGTTTTACCTGAAGCACAGGTTCTCAACCGAGTTTTTCTTTTGAGTTAGGTGGCTGTGTTTAAGCCTGCACACACACCCAGGACAACGGTACTAGCCCCATAACCATGATGTGAGTTGAGAGCTGGCTTCTGTACCGGCCTGTCTCTCCCCGATATTACGATATTGAAACCGTCCCCAGGCTCTCAGCCACAGTACACCCTAAACCGCTTCGCCCACAGAGAGGTCGACGGTAGCTAAAGTACGGTTTCTCTACAGTGTTGTTTCTTCGAGTTAGAACGCTAGGTATTAGACTTCCATGCAAAAGTGGGGCTGCCGTGCTAGCGTGATGAAACACATGGGGAGTCGTGTTCTGCCTTTCGCTGGGGCCTGAGTCTCACTCGCAAAAAGCTTTGGACTCCCTTGCAGTGCTCTCACGCACGCACACAACAAAATGCTGCCACCCTCAGGGGCAGCTCTTTTACCTGCAGCACAGGCTCTCAACCGAGGTCCTCCTTCGAGGTAGGTGGCTGTGTTTCAGCTGCCACACACACCCTGGGCAACGGTACTAGCCCCATAACCATGATGTGAGTTGAGAGCTGCCTTCTGTACCGGCCTGTCTCTCCCACGATATTACGATATTGAAACCGTCCCCAGGCTCTCAGCCACAGTACACCCTAAACCGCTTCGCCCACAGAGAGGTCGACGGTAGCTAAAGCACAGTTTCTCTACTGTGTAGTTTCTTCGAGTTAGAACGCTAGCTATTAGACTTCCATGCAAATGTGGGGCTGCCGTGCTAGCTTGGTCAAACACATGGGGAGTCGTGTTCTGCCTTTCCCTGGGGCCTGAGTCTCACTCGCAAAAACCTTTGGACTCCCTTGCAGTGCTCTCACGCACGCACACAACAAAATGCTGCCACCCTCAGGAGCAACTGTTTTACCTGAAGCACAGGCTCTCAACCGAGTTTTTCCTTCGAGTTAGGTGGCTGTGTTTAAGCCTGCACACACACCCTGGGCAACGGTACTAGCCCCATAACCATGATGTGAGTTGAGAGCTGGCTTCTGTACCGGCCTGTCTCTCCCCCGATTTTACGATATTGAAACCGTCCCCAGGCTCTCAGCCACAGTACACCCTAAACTGCTTCGCCCACAGAGAGGTCGACGGTAGCTAACGCACGGTTTCTCTACAGTGTTTTCTCTCCGAGTTAGAAAGCTAGCTATTAGACTTCCATGCAAAAGTGGGGCCGTAGTACTAGCTTCATGGAGCAAGTGGGGAGTCGTGTTCTGGCTTCTTCCGGGGCCTGGGTCTCACAAGGAAAATGGTTTTGGACTCACTTGCAGTGCGCTCATGCATGCACACAGCAAAATGCGTCCACCCTGAGGCATGGCTCTTATAGCCGAAGCAGGAATTCCCTACAGAGTTGTTCCTTTGAGTTAGGTGGTTGGCTTTAGGCCTGCAGGCACCCCCGGGGCAAGGGTACTAGCCTCATAAACCAGAGGTGAGTTGAGAGCTGCCTTCTGCACCCCCCTGTTTCTCACTCCATTTCACGTGTGGGACCCTTTGCCCGGTCTCTCCTACACGAGCAGTGTCAAATTCCTCCTGCTTCAGGAACGGCAATGTTAACTCAAGCGCAGTCACTCTATAGGATTGATTCTTGGTGTTAGTAGCCTGGTTACTAGGCATCCAGGCACGCAGGGTACAGCAGTGCTAATCTCCTCAAACAAGAGGTGAGTCGACAGCAGCCTTCCTTCCAAGCCTGCTTCTCACTCCGAGTTACGTTTAGGTTCCATTTCTCATGCTTTCACAAAAACACACAATAGATGAAGTTCACGCTCAGGAAGGGCGATCTTTGCTGAGGCACGGGTTCTCTACAGTTTTGTTCCTTTGCGTTGCGTGGATGGCACTGAGCACTCCACGCACACACGGGAGAGCCGATCTAGTTTCCCGAACAAGAGTTGAGTCGATAGGTGCCTTCTGCCCATGCTTATTTCTCCCTCCGAAATCTGCTGGGACTCCTTCCCCAGGTTTGCACTCAAGCCGACTTGAAAATGCTGCCACCCTGTGGAGAGGCGAATGTGCTGAAGCTGGGGTTCTTGACCGGCTTCTTTCTGCCAAATCAGTGTGGAGCCCTTAGCATTCCTATGCACACATGGAGCCAAAGTGTTAGCTTCAGGTAACAAGAGCTGAGTCGAGAGGAGCCTTCTGGGCCGGACTCCTTCTCCCTCGGTTTCACGTAAGGAACCCGTTCCTCAGGCTCTCACCCACGGTAGCCTGGAAAGGGCTTCCTCCCTCAGAGAGGTGGATGGTAGCTAAAGCACGGTTTCTCTACCGTGTTGTTTCTTCCAGGGAGAACGCGAGCGATTAGACTTCCATGCAAATGTGGGGCTGCCGTGCTAGCTTGGTCAAACACATGGGGAGTCGTGTTCTGCCTTTCGCTGGGGCCTGAGTCTCACTCGCAAAAACCTTTGGACTCCCTTGCAGTGCTCTCACGCACGCACACAACAAAATGCTGCCACCCTCAGGAGCAACTGTTTTACCTGAAGCACAGGCTCTCAACCGAGTTTTTCCTTCGAGTTAGGTGGCTGTGTTTAAGCCTGCACACACACCCTGGGCAACGGTACTAGCCCCATAACCATGATGTGAGTTGAGAGCTGCCTTGTGTACCGGCCTGTCTCTCCCCCGATATTACGATATTGAAACCGTCCCCAGGCTCTCAGCCACAGTACACCCTAAACTGCTTCGCCCACAGAGAGGTCGACGGTAGCTAAAGCACGGTTTCTCTACAGTGTTATTTCTTCGAGTTAGAACGCTAGCTATTAGACTTCCATTCAAAAGTGGGGCCGCAGTACTAGTTTAATGGAGCAAGTGGGGAGTCGTGTTCTGGCTTCTTCCGGGGCCTGGGTCTCACAAGGAAAATGGTTTTGGACTCACTTGCTGTGCACTCACGCATGCACACCACACAATGCGTCCACCCTGAGGCATGGCTATTTTAGCCAAAGCAGGAATTCCCTACAGAGTTGTTCCTTTGACTTAGGTGGTTGGCTTATGGCCTGCAGGTACACCCGGGGCAGCGGTACTAGCCTCATAAACAAGAGGTGAGTTGAGAGCTGCCTTCCACACCGGCCTGTTTGTCAGTCCATTTCACGTATGGGACCCTTTCCCCGGTCTCTCATACACGAGCACTATACAACTCCTGCGGCGTCAGGATCGGCAATGTTACCTAAAGCGAAGTAACGCTACAGCATTGATTCTTGGTGTTAGTAGCCTGGTAGGCGAATGAGCTGCAGCTGGGATTCTTTACAGGCTTGTTTCTTCCCAGTCAGTGTCGAGCACATAGCATTCCAAGCACACATGGAGCAGTAGTGTTAGCTTCAGGTAGCAAGAGCTGAGTCCACAGGTGCCTTCTGCCCAGACCTATTTCTCCCTTGGTTTCACGTATGGAACCCGTTCCCCAGGCTCTCAGCCACGGTACTCCGTGTAATGCTTCCTCCGTCTAGAGGTCGACGGTAGCTAAAGCACGGTTTCTCTACAGTGATGTTTCTTCGAGTTAGAACACTAGCTGTTAGACTTCCATGCAAAAGAGGGGCTGCCGTGTTAGCGTGATGAAACACATGGGGAGTCGTGTTCTGCCTTTCGCTGGGGCCTGAGTCTCACTCGCAAAAAGCTTTGGACTCCCTTGCAGGGCTCTCACGCACGCACACAACAAAATGCTTCCACTCTCAGGAGCAGCTGTTTTACCTGCAGCACAGGCTCTCAACCGAGTTTCTCCTTCGAGGTAGGTGGCTGTGTTTCA
>NW_027555083.1:0-52666 GCF_964656455.1 Halichoerus grypus | reverse complement strand
GCTCCTCCTCCTAGTCATTCTGTTGATGGGTGTTTGAGGGAATGTATAGAGTCCAAATTATTGACCAGAACCCAAGCAAGATGCACCTGTTTTCTTGGGACCTTAGGGTTGCTGGCCTCTTGTTTTCCCAGCCTGTCTTCTGCTGAGGGGCCTGCCGAGCTGTTACTCAGGCAACCCTGTTTGGGCAGAGTTGCCCTGCGCCCCTGTGGCGGGGGATGGGCTCAGTGGGAATCAGTCTTTGGGGCTTTTGTTCTCTGGCGCCTTTCCCTGGCGGCTTTCCGTGTCTCTTCCGTGAGTCAGAGCAGAAGAGACCGTTTCCAACCCTCTGCCTCAGAGCAGAGAGACCTCAGTCTGTTCTTCAGTGAGCTCTCCAGGCCACACCGACTCCGTTTCTGTCCGTGCTGCTATAAACTGCAGCGTCCTGGGTTGTGCGCCCCTTCACAGCGCTCCCAGTCCTGCCTCCAGGATGGGGCACATCTCTGCCTTTTGTGCTTCTAAAACCGCCAGCCGCTCCCAGTTCGCGTGCGCGCACGACTCCGCCGCTTGGGGTTCTGTCCCGGCGACTGCAGTTCACGTGCGCGTGACTCCGCTGCTGGGGGTTTCCACCCGGTGGGTTGCAGTTCACCGGCGGGACCGGCACACCGGGTTTCCGTCTGGGAGGCTGCAGTTCGCATGCGCGTGACTCTGTCGCTCCGGGTTTCTGTCCGGGGGGCTGCAGTTCGTGTGCGCGCGACCCTGCCGGTCTGGTTTTCCACCCCGGTGGCTGCCCTAAAGTCCTTTCCTGATGCTACCGGTCTGCGAGTCTGTGCCCTGTCCGCAGCACGCAAGGCTGTCACTCACCGGCGGTGCAGGATCCTCACGTCCAGGCACCCTCCCGCTGCCGTTTATCCTCCGATATCTGCCCGCAGAATCACGGCTCTCCGCTTCGTACCTCAAAACCAACCGCCTGCGATATTCTATTTGTAGAGATCCAGATTTTCTTACATCTCAGGCTGGTTTCGTGGGTGCTCAGAGTGGTCTGGTAGATATCCAGCTCAATTCCGGGGACCAGTTGAAATAGGATCCCCTACTCCTCCGTCATCTTTCCCCCCTCCTCAGCCATAAGAGACTCTTTTTTTTTTTTTTTTAAAGATTTTATTTATTTATTTGACAGAGAGAGACACAGCGAGAGAGGGAATACAAGCAGGGGGAATGGGAGAGGGAGAAGCAGGCTTCCCATGGAGCAGGGAGCCCGATGCGGGGCTCGATCCCAGGACCCTGGGATCATGACCTGAGCCTAAGGCAGACGCCTAATGACTGAGCCACCCAGGTGCCCCGCCATAAGAGACTCTTAAACATAGGGAACAAACCGAGGGTTGATGGAGGGAGGTGGGTGGAAATGGGCTAAATGAGTGATGGATATTAAGGTGGGCACTTGGTGTGTTGAGCACTGGGTGTTATATGTAATTGATGAATTAGTAAATTCTATTCCTGAAAATATTATTGCTCTATATGTTTACTAACTAGAATTTAAATAAAAATTTGAAGAAAGATAAAAGGAACACTACATCAAAAACAAATGATGTATTATATGTTGTCTAATTGAACATGATAAATAAATGAAATAAAATAAAATAAAAAACAAAATAAAGTAAACAGGAAAATAAAGGAACATAATAGAATCCTTAATATCAAAGGAAGAAAAGCAAAAATGTCCTGTATCCAGTTTGTGCCTTGGCAGGGCATTGTTTGGATAAATGTCTTGGTGTCTAGAGTGAAGTTGTCTTTGGTGCAGGGGCAATTCATCCTCAATGGTGATGTTTTGGACTGGGGTTATATCATCTCGAGTGCTGAGCTCCTGTGTTAGGTTGATGTCATCTGGGATATGGACAGGGTTATCCTTTCCAGGTGAAAACCCACTTCAGTTAATGGGAGCCTTGGCATTTGCTATGTTTGGTTGAAACAATGACTTCCTTGCAGGGTTTGGGCCTCTGGATTATAAATCAATGAAAGTACCCAGACCAGTACAGTTCTTCCTCAATTTATGATGGACTTACAGCCTGACAAACCCATCATAAATTGAAAATATTGTAGGTCAAAAGTGCATTTAATACACTTAACCTGAACATTATAGCTCAGCCTATACTAACTTAAACATGCTTCAGGCTCTTATATTAGTCTATGGTTAGGCAAAATCACCTATCACAAAGCCTATTTCACAATAAAGTTTTAGATAAATCATGTAATTTATTGAATGTTGTACTGAAAGTAAAAAATAGAATGGTTGTTAGTGTATTGGTTTAACCTCATGATCATGTGGCTTACTGTAAGCTGTGGCTCACTGCCACTGCCCAGCATCATCAGAGAGTGTTATACCACATCTTTCTAGCCCAGGAAAAGATCAAACTCAAAATTCAAAGTACAGTTTCTACTAAATGAATTTCACTTTTGCACCACTGTGAAGTTGAAAAATCATGTCAAGCCATTTTAAGTTGGGTACCATCTGTAGTAATATTATCAACAGTCACCAGAATTGTATGTAGTTGTACTTCACAGATCTTTTTGTTTGTAGAAGTCTTGACTCAAGGGACACCTGGGTGGCTCAGTCGGTTAAGTGTCTGTCTTTGGCTCAAGTCATGATGCTGGGGTCCGGAGTCTGCTTCTTCCTCTCCCTGCACCCAGCTTGTGCTCTCTCGCTCTCTCTTTCTCTCTCTCAAATAAATAAATAAATAAATAAAGTCTTAAAAAAAAAAAGAAGTCTTGATTCAAGTGGGTCCCATTTCAGATGAGCAGCTTCCTAGCCTGTGGGATTATCTATGGTTAATGGGTCCCAGGAGAGTATGACCTTAATTTGGCTGCTAGCCCTTGTGGGATGAGAACAAGATTTAAAAAATTATCAAGGTAAGTTAAGGCCGGGCAAAATAGAGATGTATGGAGGTTTATTTGTTAGACTGGAATTTGAAAAGGAGTTATTTGAGGACACCATTATGTCTCTAAGTTAAACCAGCTACTTGGGACCTATTAGAGACATGAAAGTTCTATTAAATGCCTTTTCCAAGAGCCCAGCAATGTATATGCCAAGTAGTGAAATGTATTTCTTGGTTACAATTAGTAATATCTTAACTCTGGAGGGAGTAAGGAGTGTTCTGGCAAGACCTTGTATTATGGCATTAGTATATGTAGAGACATGTATTTTAGATTTATATTGTGGGTATTTGTGAGGCAGGAGACTCCCAGAATTTTTTTTTTTTTTATACCTTGAAGGGGAATGTTTTTAGGTAATGGTTCGATAGTTTATAATAAATGTGAAGATGGGATCATTTGTTTGCCAAGGCATCCAGTGCCAAGATGACTGCCTGAAGTTTGGTCAAGTATATCATTTCTTGGATCCTGTCCTTTATTAGGAATATCTTGGCTAAGGGATGGAAAATGACAACATTCCACCGAGCTCCATTACATATGATGGTTAGTGTCATTTGTATAAGCACTTCTCAGATAACCAAGGGGCCTGGGGGAGGGGTGCACCATGGCATCTGTCAAGGGACTGAGGACAAGAGAAGCAACTCCCTCCTGCAGGTGGAATATACCTGAGTGTCCAGCTTTGGCTCTCTCTTGTCTTTAGGATGTCTCCACAGCTGTTCCAAGCTGGTAAGTTAGGGCCCAAAGCATAATGGGTATAAAGGGCCACAGGCTTCATGGTCCATGAGAGGCTCTATATCCTGGAGAACCCAGTAGGTAGCCTGTCATTTATTTTACTGGTGCAAGGCTGAGAGGAGCAATTTCTTGCATCAGAAACCCTGGGGCAACTAATGGCTGTTATAAGTCCAGACTCCAAGAGGCCTGAGAAAAGATTGCCAAAGACTCTATAGTGAAGGAGTTTCTGAGGGAACTAAGAGGAATTCCTGCTGATTTTAATTTGGAAGTAAATTTGTAAATGAGGATTATATTGCCACCAAATCCAAAATGACTAAAAGATGTTGGATTTATGCCTCCTTAATAAATATGTCAAATAATTCTCCTTGGAAGAGAATGTTATCAATGTAATGTCATACCTGTGTTCCTGAAGAAAGGTATATATAGTTAAGATCCTGTCTGTAAAGTCTGTGTGTGATTGCAAAATTGTTGAGGTACCCCATGGGTAGCCTGGAAGAGGTGTATTGCATCTTTTCAGAGGTGGAGAGGCAAACTGCATTTGAGAGGCTGTCTAAATAGGCACTGAACAGAACATGTTAGCCAGATCTGTAAGAGCAAAATATTTAGTGGTTGTTGAGTGAGTAGAATTGGTAATTTTAATAATATTGAGTGTTGGACCTAGAGGTCTTGATGGAAGGGACATAGTAATCCTCCAAGAAGCACTCTATTTTTTCCAGATTTAAGAATAAGACTTAGATGGTCTGTTAAATGGAAAAGCAGTGGGGATGATCACCTCTTTATTAATAGGTTTTACATAATAAATTTAATCCTTGAAGGCCCTGTTTTAACTTGTATTGGGCCATATTAACTATTTTAACTGAGAGTTCATGGGTCCCATTTTATCAAGCTAATTTATAGGAATCAAAGATTTACTTTAACTTTAATTCATTATTTATTGTGTCAGAGCATATTGTGTCAGAGGTCAATATGGAATATTTTAGGGGACTGGGTAAAATGACTAAGGAAAATTTAGGCAAAGTAGTGTTAAAGTGAGACATAACCATTTTCCTCCATTTTATGTTTAGTTATCTTCCTAAGAATATAAGGAGCAAATTTAGTGGGATCACTGGCCTAACTAAATTGAGCCCAAGTATTGATTTAGTCCATGAAGTTTTAAATTTAATTTAGAAAGTATGTTTTACAGACACAAAAAGCAATCAGTGCCCTTTTTATACTGTTATATAATTTTTTTTAGTATATAAATTGTGTATTTCCATTGGATCGAATTATGAAACATTGTTTTATTTATTTAATTATGTTAGTCATCATACAGTACATCATTTGTTTTTGATGCAGTGTTCTATGATTCATTATTTGCATATAACACCCAGTGTTCATTATAACACATGCCCTCCTTAATACCCATCACCTGGCTACCCATCCCCCAACATTCCCCCCCTTTGTAACCATCAGTTTGTTTCCCAGAGTCCATGGTCTCTCATGGTTCATCTCCCCCTCTGATTTCCCCCCTTCATTGTTCCCTCCCTTCCCCTAATGTCCTCCGAACTACCATGTTCCACATATGAGTGAAACCATATGATAATTGTCTTTCTCTGCCTGACTTATTCACTTAGCATAATCCCCTCCAGTTCCATCCATGTCAATACAAATGTTGGGTATTTATCCTTTCTGATGGCTGAGTAATATTCCATTGTATATATGGACCACATCTTCTTTATCCATTCATCTGTTGAAGGGCATCTCGGATCTTTCCACACTTTGCCTATTGTGGACATTGCTGCTATGAACATTGAGGTTCATGTGTCCCTTTTTTTTCACTACATCTGTATCTTTAAGGTAAATACCTCATAATGCAATTGCTGGGTCATAGGGTAGCTCTATTTTTAACATCTTGAGGAATCTACATTCTGTTTTCCAGAGTGGCTGTACCAGCTTGCATTCCCACCAACAGTGTAAAAGGGTTCCCTTTTCTCCACATTCTCTCCAACATTTGTTGTTTCCTGCCTTGTTAATTTTTGCCATTCTGAGTGGGGTAAGGTGATACCTCAATGTGGTTTTGATTTGAATTTCCCTGATGGCTAATGATGTTGAACATTTTTTCATGTGTCTTTTTGCCATTTGTATGTTTTCTTTGGAGAAATCTCTTCATATCTTCTGCCCATTATTTGACTTGATTAGTTGCTTTTTCAGTGTTGAGTTTGGGAAGTTCTTTATAGACCTTGGATACTAGCCCTTTATCTATAAAGTCATTTGCAAATATCTTCTCCCATTCTCTGGGTTGCCTCTTAGTTTTGTTGACTTGTTTCCTTTGCTGTGCAGAAGCTTTTTATCTTGATGAAGTCCCAAAAGAGAAATTAGGGAATCAATTCCATTTACAATAGCACCAAAAACCATAAGGTACCTAGGAATAAACCTAAACATAGAGGTAAAGGATCTATACTCTAGAAACTACAGAACACTTATGAAAGAAATTGAGGAAGACACAAAGAGATGGAAAAACATTCCATGCTCATGGATTGGAAGAATAAACATTGTTAAAATGTCTATGCTGCCCAGAACAATCTATATTTTCAATGCCATACCTATTAAAATACCATTGGCATTTTTCAAAGAGCTGGAACAAATAATCCTAAAATTTGTATGGAACCAGAAAAGACCCTGAATTGCCAAGGAAATGTTGGAAAAGAAAAACAAAGCTGGGAGCATCACATTGCCTGGCCTCAAACTGTATTACAAAGCTGTAATCATCAAGACAGCATGGTATTGGCACAAAAAACAGACACATACAACAAAGGAGCAGAATAGTGTCTTCAGAAATGGACCCTCAACTATATGGTCAACTAATCTTCAACAAATCAGGAAAAAGTATCCAATGGAAAAAAAGACAGTCTCTTCAATAAATGGTGCTGGGAAGCAATGTCCACAATAGCCAAACTATGGAAAGAGCCTAGATGTCCATCAACAAATGAATGAGTAAAAGAAGATATGGTATCTATATATACAATGGAATATTATGCAGCCATCAAAAAAACGAAATCTTGCCATTTGCAACAATGCGGATGGAACTAGAAGGTATTATGCTAAGTGAAATAAGTCAATCAGAACAAGACAATTATCATATGATCTCACTGATATGACGAATTTGAGAAACAAGACAGAGGATCATAGGGGAAGGGAGGAAAAAATGAAACAAGACAAAACCAGAGAGGGAGAGAAACTGTGAGAGACTCTTAATCTCAGGAAACAAACTGAGGGTTGCTGGAGTAGATGGGGGTGGGAGGGATGGGGGGCTGGGTGGTGGACATTGGGGAGGGTATGTGCTATGGTGAGTGCTGTGAATTGTGTAAGACAGATGAATCACAGACCTGTACCCCTGAAACAATACATTATATGTTAATAAAAAAAATCTAAAAAAAAAATGGTGCTGGGAAAACTGGACAGCTATATACAGAAGAATGAAACTTGACCATTCTCTTACACCATACACAAAGATAAACTCAAAATGGATGAAAGACCTATATGAGAGACAGGAATCCATCAGAATCCTAGAGGAGAACACCGGAAACAACCTCTTTGACTTTGGCTGCGGCAACTTCTTGCTAGACATGTCTCCAAAGGCAAAGGAAACAAAAGCAAAATTTTTTTTTTTAATTTTTAAAATTTTATTATGTTATGTTAGTCACCATACAATACATCATTAGTTTTTGATGTGGTGATCCACATCCATTGTTTTCATATAACACCCAGTGCTCCATGCAGTACGTGCCCTCCTTAATACCCATCACTGGGCTAACCAATCCCCCTTCCCCTCTAAAACCCTGTTTGTTTCTCAGAGTCCATAGTCTCTCATGGTTCATCTCTCCCTCCGATTTCCCCCCTCCTTCATTTTTCCCTTCTTTCTCCTAATGTTCTCCATGCTATTCCTTATGTTCCACAAATAAGTGAAACCATATGATAATTGACTTTCTCTGCTTGACTTATTTCACTCAGCATAATCTCTTCCAGTTCCATCCATGTCGATGCAAATGGTGGGTATTCATCCTTTCTGATAGCTGAGTAATATTCCATTGTATATATGGACCACATCTTCTTTATCCATTCATCTGTTGAAGAGCATCTTAGCTCCTTCCAGTTTGGCTATTGTGGACATTGTTGCTATGAACATTGGGGTGCATATGGCCCTTCTTTTCACTACATCTGTATCTTTGGGGTAAATACCCAGGAGTGCAATTGCTGGGTCATAGGGTAGCTCTATTTTTAGTTCTCCAAAAAGGAGAACTTCCATACTGTTTTCCGAAGTGGCTATAACAACTTGCAATCCCACCAACAGTGTAAGAGGGTTCCCCTTTCTCCACATCCTCTCCAACATTTGTTGTTTCTTTCGCTGTCCATTTTTGCCATTCTAACTGGTGTAAAGTGGTATCTCAATGTGGTTTTGATTTGAATTTCCCTGATGGCTAGTGATGATGAATATTTTTTCATGTGTCTGTTAGCCATTTGTATGTCTTCTTCAGAGAAGTGTCTTTTCATGTCTTCTGCCCATTTTTTGACTTGATTATTTGTTTTTTGGGTGTTGAGTTTGAGAAGTTCTTTATAGATCTTGGATACCAGCCCTTTATATGTAGTGTCATTTGCAAATATCTTCTCCCATTCTGTGGGTTGCCTCTTTGTTTTGTTGACTGTTTCCTTTGCTGTACAGAAGCTTTTTATCTTGATGAAGTCCCAAAAGTTCATTTTTGCTTTTGTTTCACTAGCTTTTGGAGATGTATCTTGAAAGAAGTTGCTGTGGCTGATGTCAAAGAGGTTATTGCCTATGTTCTCCTCTAGGATTTGGATGGATTCCTCTCTCACATTGAGGTCTTTCACCCATTTTGAGTTTATTTTTGTGTATGGTGTTAGAGAACGGTCCAGTTTCATTCTTCTGCATGTGGCTGTCCAATTTTCCCAGCACCATTTATTGAAGAGACTGTCTTTTTCCCATTGCATGTTTTAAAATCCTGCTTTGTCAAAGATTATTTGACCATAGAGTTGAGGGTCCATATCTGGGTTCTCTATTCTGTTCCATTGGTCTGTATGTCTGTTTTTGTGCCAGTACCATGCTGTCTTGGTGATCACAGCTTTGTAATATAGCTTGAAATCAGGCAACGTGATGCCCCCAGCTTTGTTTTTCTTTTTCAACATTTCCTTGGCGATTCAGAGTCGTTTCTGATTCCATACAAATTTTAGGATTGTTTGTTCCAGCACTTTGAAAAAATGTCATTGGAATTTTGATCGGGATGGCATTGAAGGTATAGATTGCTCTGGGTAGCATAGACATTTTAATAATGTTTATTCTTCTGATCCATGAGCATGGACTGTTTTTCCATCTTTTCGTGTCTTCTTCAATTTCTTTCATAAGTGTTTTGTAGTTCCTAGAGTATAGATCCTTTACCTCTTTGGATAGGTTTCTTCTGAGGTATCTTATGGTTTTTGGTGCTATTGTAAATGGAATCATTTCTCTAATTTCTCTTTCTACAGTTGCATTGTTAGTGTAAAAGAAAGCAACTGATTTCTGTGCATTGATTTTGTATCCTGCCACATTACTGAATTGCTGTATGAGGTCTGGTAATTTGGGGGTGGAGTCTTTTGGGTTTTCCACATAAAGTATCATGTCATCTGTGAAGAGAGAGAGTTTGGCTTCTTCTTTGCCAATTTGAATACATTTATTTCTTTTTGTTGTCTGATTGCTGTCGCTAGGACTTCTAGTACTATGTTGAACAATAGTGGCAAGAGTGGGCACCCTTGATGTGTTCCTGATCTTAAGGGAAAGGCTCTCAGCTTTTCCCCATTGAGGATGATATTCACTGTGGGTTTTTCACAGATGGATTTTATGAACTTGAGGAATGTTCCCTCTATCCCTATACTCTGAAGAGTTTTAATCAGGAAAGGATGCTGTATTTTGTCAAATGCTTTTTCTGCATCAATTGAGAGGACCATATGGTTCTTCTCCCTCCTCTTATTAATGTGTTCTATCACATTGATTGATTTGCGAATGTTGAACCACCCCTGCATCCTGGGGATAAATCCCACTTGGTCGTCGTGGATGATCCTTTTAATGTATTGTTGGATCCTATTAGCTAGGATTTTGTTGAGGATATTGGCATCCATATTCATTGGGGATATCGGTCTGAAATTCTCCTTTTTGATGGGGTCTTTGCCCGGTTTGGGGATGAAGGTAATGCTGGCCTCATAGAATGAGTCTGGAAGCTTTCCTTCTGTTTCTATTTTTTGAAACAGCTTCAGTAGAATAGGTATTATATCCTCTTTTCATTTTTGGTAGAATGCCCCAGGGAATCCATCAGGCCCTGGACTCTTGTTTTTTGGGAGGTTTTTGATCACTGCTTCAATCTCGTTACTGGTTATTGGCCTATTCAGGTTGTCAATTTCTTCCTGTTTCAGTCTTGGCAGCTTATAGGTTTCCAGGAAGGCCTCCATTTCATCCAGATTGCTCAGTTTATTGGCATATAGTTGTTGATAATAATTTCTAATAATTGTTTCTATTTCCTTGGTGTTAGTCATGATCTCTCCCCTTTCATTCATAATTTTATTAATTTGGGGCTTTTCTTTTGGATAAGTCTGACCAGTGGTTTATCGATCTTATTAATTCTTTCAAAGAACCAACTTCTAGTTTTGTTGATCTGGTCTACTGTGTTTCTGGTTTTTAATCCATTGATCTCTGTTCTAATCTTAATTATTTCTCTTCTAATGTGTGGCTTAGGCATCATTTGTTGCTTTTTCTCTAGTTCTTTTTTTTTTTTTTAAAGATTTTATTTATTTATTTGAGAGAGAGAGAATGAGAGACAGAGAGCATGAGAGGGAGGAGGGTCAGAGGGAGAAGCAGACTCCCTGCTGAGCAGGGAGCCTGATGCGGGACTCGATCCTGGGACTCCAGGATCATGACCTGAGCCGAAGGCAGTCGCTTAACCAACTGAGCCACCCAGGCGTCCCTACTTTTTCTCTAGTTCTTTAAGGTGTAGAGTTAGTTGGTGAATTCAGGATTTTTCTATTTTTTGAGTGAGGCTTGGATGGATATGTATTTCCCCCTTAGGACCACCTTTGCAATATCCCATAGGTTTTGGACCAATGTGTTTTTGTTCTCATTGATTTCCATGAATTGTTTAAGTTCTTCTTTGATTTCCTCGTTGACCCAAACATTCTTGAGCAGAATGGTCTTTAGCTTCCAAGTGTTTGAATTTCTGCCAATTTTTTTCTTGTGATTGAATTCCAGTTTTAAAGCATTGTGGTCTGAGAATATGCAGAGAATAATCTCAATCTTTTGGTACCAGTTGAGACCTGATTTGTGACCCAGTATGTGGTCTATTCTGGAGAAAGTTCCATGTGTGCTCAAGAAAAATGAGTATTCTGTTGTTTTAGGATGGAATGTTCTCTATATATCTATGAGGCTCATCTCGTCCAGTGTGTCATTCAAAGCTCTTGTGTCTTTGTTGATTTTCTGCTTAGAATATCTGTCTATAGCTGCGAGTGGAGTATTGAGGTCTCCTACAATTAATGTATTGTTATCAATATGACTTTATTTTGGTTAACAGTTGGCTTATGTAGATGGCTGCTCCCATGTTGGGGGCATAGATATTTACAATTGTTAGATCATCTTTTTGGATAGACCCTTTAAGAATGATATAGTGTCCTTCTGTGTCTCTTATTACAGACTTTAGTTTAAAATCTAATTTGTCTGATATAAGAATCGCTACCCCAGCTTTCTTTTGAGGTCCGCTGGCATGGAAGATGGATCTCCATCCCTTCACTTTCAGTCTGGATGTCTCTTTAGGTTCAAAATGGGTCTCTTGTAGACAGCATATGGATAGGTCCTGTCTTTTTATCCAATCTGCAACCGTGTGCTGTTTTATGGGAGCATTTAGGCCATTCACGTTGAGAGTGATTATTAAAAGATATGAATTAATTGTCATCATGTTGCCTGTGAAGACATTGTTTTTATAGATTGTCCCTGTAAATTTCTGTTGTAGATCACTCTTGGGGTCTTTCTCCTTTTATAGAGCCCCCCTTAATATTTCTTGCAGAGCCGGCTTAGTGGTCACATATTCTTTCAGTTTCTGCTGGTCTTGGAAGGTCTGCATCTCTCCATCCATTCTAAATGACAGCCTTGCGGGATAAAGTATTCTTGGCTGCATGTTCTTCTCATTTAGTACCCTGAATATGTCTTGCCAGGCCTTTCTGGCTTGCCAGGTCTCTGTGGATAGGTCTGACATTATTCTGATGTTCCTCCCTCTGTAGGTAAGGAATCTCTTCCCCCTAACTGCCCTTAAGATGGTTTCCTTGGTTCTAAGATTTGTGAGTTTTACTATTACATGCCGGGGTGTTGTCCTGTTTCCCTTGATCTTGAGAGGGGTCCTCTCTGCCTCTGGGACACAAATGTTTGCTTCATTCCCCAGATTAGGGAAGTTCTCAGCTATGATTTGCTCAAATATATCTTCCTGTCCTCTCTCTCTCTCCACTCCCTCCAGGATACCAATAATTCTGACATTGGAATGCTTTATGGTGTCACTTATTTCTCTGATTCTATTTTCATGGATTCTGAGTTGTTTTTCCCTGGCCTCCTCTTTTCCCTTTTTATCTATTAAATTGTCTTCCAGGTCACTGATTCGTTCTTCTGCCTCACTTACCCTAGCTGTTAGATTATCTAGATTAGATTGTATCTCATTCATAGCATTTTTAAGTCCTGCCAATTCAGCTTTCATTTCTGCCCTTAGAGACTCTATGTTGCCATTAATTGATTTCTCCCTTCTAGCTATTGTCTTCACAATTGCTAGCCTGAATTCCATCTCCGACATCTTGGTTATATCTGCATCCATTTGTAAATCTGTGGCATAAGTCATAATCTTTGAGTCTTTCCTATTTTGAGGGTTCCTCCTCCTAGTCATTCTGTTGGTGGGTGGTTGAGGGAATGTATAGAGTCCAAATTATTGACCAGAACCCAAGCAAGATGCACCTGTTTTCTAGGGACCTTAGGGTTGCTGGCTTCTTGTTCTCCCAGCCTGTCTTCTGGGGGAGGGGCCTGCCGTGCTGTTACTCAGGCAACCCTATTTGGGCAGAGTTGCCCTGCCCCCCTGTGGCAGGGGATGTGCTCAGTGGGAACCAGTTTTTGGGGTTTTGTTCTCTGGCAGCTTTCCGCATCTCTTCCACGAGTCGGAGCAGAAGAGACCATTTCCAACCCTCTGCCTCAGAGCAGAGAGATCGCAGTCTGTTCTTCAGTGAGCCTCCAGGCCACACTATCTCTGTTTCTGTCTGTGCTGCTATAAACTTCATCGTCCTGGATTGTGTGCCCCTCAGCAGTGCCCCCCGTCCTCACCTCCAGGTCGGGGCACCTCTCTGCCCTTTGTGCTTCTAATTTGTTTCCCAGAGTCCAGAGTCTCTCATAGTTTGCCTGCCTCTCTGTCTTCTTCCCATTTGGTATTCCCTCCCTTCCCCTGTGGTCCTCCACCCTATTCCTTATGTTCCACATATGAGTGAAACCATATCTTAATTGTCTTTCTCTGCCTGACTTATTTCACTTACCACAATACCTTCCAGTTCCATCCACGTCCATGTACATGGTAGTTATTCATCCTTTCTGATGGCTGAGTAATATTCCATTGCATATATGAACCATATCTTCTTTATCCATTCATCTGTTGAAGGACATCTCAGCTCCTTCCACAGTTTGGCTATTGTGGACATTGCTGCTATGAACACTGGGATGCATGTGCCCCTTCTTTTCACTACACCTGTATCTTTGGGGTAAATATCTAGTAGTACAATTGCTGGGTCATAGGGTAGCTCTATTTTTAATGTTTTGGGGAAGCTCCGACGTTTTTCAGAGTGGCTATACCAGCTTGCATTCCCACCAACAGTGTAAGAGGGTTCCCTTTTCTCCACATCCTCACCAACATTTGTGGTTTCCTGTCTTGTTAAATAACTGGTGTAAGGTGGTATCTCATTGTGGTTTTGAGTTATATTTCCCTGATGGCTAGTGATGTTGAACATTTTTTCATGTGTCTGTTAGGCATTTGTTTGTTTTCTTTGGAGAAGTGTCTGTTCATGTCTTCTGCCCATTTCTTGATGGATTTTTTGTTTTTTCAGTGTTGAGTTTGAGAAGTTCTTTATTGGTTTGGATATTAGCCCTTTATCTATAATGTCATTAGCAAATATCTCCTCCCATTCTGTGGGTTGCCTCTTAGTTTTGTTGACTTGTTTCCTTTGCTGTGCAGAAGGTTTTTATCTTGATGAAGTCCCAAAAGTTCATTTTTGCTTTTGTTTCCCTTGCCTTTAGAGACATGTCTTGCAAGAAGTCACTGTGGCCAATGTTGAAGAGGTTACTGCCGATGTTCTCCTCTAGGATTTTGATTCCTGTCACACAATGAGGTCTTTAATCCATTTTGAGTTTATCTTGGTGTATGGTGTAAGAGAATGGTCCAGTTTTATTCTTCTGGATGTGGCTGTCTAACTTTCCCAGCACCATTTCTTGAAGAAACTGTCTTCTTTCTATGTATATTCTTTCCTGCTTTGTTGAAGATTAGTTGACCATAGAGTTGAGGGACCATTTGTGGGCTCTCTATTCTGTTCCATTGATCTATGTGTCTATTTTTGTGCCAATACCATGTTGTCTTGATTATCACAGCTTTGTAATATAGCTTGAAGTCAGTCATTGTGATGTCTCCAAGCTTTGGTTTTCTGTATCAACATTCCTTTGGCTATTCAGGGTCTTTCCTGGTTCCATACACATTTTAGGAAAAATAAAATAATATGAAATCAGAGAGAGATAACAAACATATCAGACTCCTAACTATAGGAAATAAACTGAGGGTTGCTGGAGGGGAGGTGGGTGGGGGGATGGGGCAACTGAGTGATGGGCATTGATGTAATGAGCACTCATATTATGTGGAACTGATAAATCACTGAACTCTACTTCTGAACCTCATAATACACTATATGTTAAATAAATGAGTTTAAGTTTAAAAAAGAAGAGGAAGAAGAAGAAAAACAAAATCCGTACATTCTCACCACCACGTTCTTACGATTTTCTAAACATAAACTGCCCCTAGCCTAGAACTGCAAATTTCTCCACATGCACCCACCTCCGCAAAGCCTTTAGAACTACCTTTTATTGTAGAACAGGAAATTACCTTCCCAAGTGCAATGAAAGCCTAACTGATCCAAGGCTTAACTGGGCAAATGAGAAATCCCAGTGAATAAACTCATTAATAATAATACTTTCATGGGAAGAGTGTGTGCCCTAGCAGGGATCATTATTTTCTGTGGCGGTTTTGAGGAAAAACATATTTCTTGGGCTTATGAATGCCTAGGTGGCTGGCACTTAATCAGACAGTGCCTTTTGGGTTATCTAATTGTACCCCTAACTGCCCACAATCAAACTGAGACATCTCACTGGCCAATTCCTCTCAACTTGCATTATTGAAACAAATGGGAATTGCCAGAAGGCAGTCATGATTCAGAATTTGCTTCTTTTGGCAGATCCTCACTCCCCTAGCTGGGAGCAAGTGCAAATGAGGCTATGATCATGAACCTCTATTTAACTCTCAGAAGATATTGCAGACTCTACTGTTAAAGCAGTAACTGCCCAACAAAAATCCCTAAACTCTCTGGGGAAAGTTGTTCCTGATACTAGGATAGTCCTTCATTATCTTTTAGCTGAGCAAGGAGGTGTTTGTGCTGTGGCCAACACCACCTGTTGCACTTGGATGAACGTTTCTAGGGAAAGTTGAGTCTCAGCTACATGAGACCACTGACCCAGCCAATTGGTTTAAGAAAGTGACTCCTTGGGGTGCCTGGGTGGCTCAGTCGGTTACGCGTCTGCCTTCGGCTCAGGTCGTGGTCCTGAAGTCCTGGGATCGAGCCCCGCATTGGGCTTGGTGGGGAGCCTACTTCTCCCTCTCCCTCTGCCCTTCCTCCCTGCTTGTGCTCTCGCTCTCTCTCTCCTTCTCTCTCTCTCTCTCAAATAAATAAATAAAATCTTTGAAAACATTAAAAAAAAAAAAAGAAAGCGACTCCTTCGGTGGGGTCTTTCTCTGATTTATTTGACTCTGACTGGTTTGGGTCTTGAGGACCATGACGACTCCAAAGTGCACTCCAGACATTGGGAATCATTCTACCTATAGTAATCATAGTAGTCCGCCTGGTGCACTCTGTTCACTCAAAAGCTTTAAATGCATGCTTGCATCCACTAACCACCAAGGGAATAATCTCCCTAATATTATAATGTCAGAAAAGTTACAAAGAATAACCAGTTTAAAGAATGTGAACCTGACATCGTCGCCTATGATTACCACACAGAGATTCAGCAAAAACTTTGAGGATTCTAGAGTAGTAGCTGGGAGTAGTGCTAATGCCTTAAATTTTTGTTCACATCTCTCAATTAGGCTGAGAGTCTGATTTAAATGGGGTAACTGTTAAAGACAACACAAGAACACCAAAACGGAGTTGCTTATGCTATGCCCCACATCATCAAAATGAGACTTAATTTACTTACAGTTTTGGTGACTTACTTACATTTTGGTTTCCCAGACATGGAATCTGAAACCAGTCTGTTAAAGAACAAAATTCAAATTTTAAAGATCCTATTGGCTTTATTCAGTGACTCATAAATAGGCAGCACCCAGTGTAGCAGATAGAAAGAAGCTTCAGAGAGTTATACAAGGCAATTCATTTTATAGACAGAAGGGAGCAAAAACAAGGATGTTACATTAGACAAAAAGGTGGATTGGTTATTACAAGGCTACTTTCTTTATAGGGGATGGCAGGGGTTTTTATCAGGCAGATTATGTAACTAATGCTGATCAGGAAATTCCTGATTGACTGCTTTAAGATTCCCTTTCTGGGATAGCCAAAATTGTAACTAAGTTCCAGTTTGGTGACATGAGGTGGCAGAAGAAAGGGGGCCAGGGAAGGGTTGACAACTCTGACTCCATCTTGCAACAGGCACTGTTTTGTGGAGTCCTTAGAAGAGCAGACATTTCTTGGAATCATGATAAGCATCTTGAGGTTTAGATACCTGAAAAGTTCCCCTGTCGCACAATACTGAGCCAAAAAGGTCAACCCATCACTGAGAAACCCATACCAACTGAATTTTTTCCTCGAGTGTGGTTTTAAGCTTTAAAAATACCACCTCCCCTCGTCCTCTTCAGACGGGCACACCAACTGAGTTGGGTTGCCCTTCCTGGTTTGCAAACCTAAATAAAGATTTGTCTCCTTTTTCCTTCCTCATAGGCTCACTCCTGAGGGTTTTTGTGGGTTTGTTTGTTTTGTTTTGTTTTGTTTTTTTGGTTCTTTGGTTTTGTTTTTCTCTTAGCATAAGCAACTCCATTTGGGGCCTGTTGTCTTTAACAAGTCAAGATTCTCCTCATTATCATGAGTTAGGTAATCGGCCTGATAAAACCCTGGCATCCCCTATAAGGAAAGTCACATCGCAAATAACCAGTCTACCCTTTCGCCTAATACAATTTTTTTTTTCCTGTTCCCTTCTGCCTGTCAAATCTCTAGCCTTGTATAGTTTTTCCAGCTCTTTTCTTTCTGTCTGCTAGACCGGATGCTGCCCAATTGGTGCACTGCTGAATAAAAGCCAATAAGATCTTTAAAAGGTACTCAGTTGAATGTTGTTCGGGGAGAAAACAACTGGAAGCCATGGGAAGGTACAGTTTTGCGCGCCTGTGGTTGGAAATCAGCAAGTACCCCTAGACGTGGTGGTGATGAGGGAAGAGGCCCTCCTGGAGTAATGAGTGGCCCCCTTAACAGCTCTCCCTTTGGCCAGAACCAGTCAGCTAGAACTCAGTGCTCCCTATTTTGACCCCTAGTTTTGGATCCTATTCCTCCCGGGGTGGGGGTGGGGGGGCACACACGTTGGAAGGGATGTGGTCAAATCAGGCAAGGCCCATAGAGCTCTGGCGCCTGACAGGGCATTGGCGAGTGGAGGGCAGGCGCCCAGGGCGTTGCGGCGGGGAGCTGGGGGTGTTGGGGACCAGCCAGGTGCTCACAGACCCGCCAGCAACGCACTGGCGCCACGGAGAAGCCGAGACGTTGGCCCTCCCAGCTTCCTAGAGAGGCCGCCGAGGCCCGGGGCGGCGGCGCGCGTGCGCGACCCGCGCCGACCGAGAGACCGGAGCGGAGCTGGGGGCCCTGGGCAGGTGGTGTGGCCGGAGGACCGACTGTCGGGGGCCTGGGGAGTCGGTGAGCGGCCGGGCGGGGCGCGGGGCAGTCGGGGGCCGCTGGCCGGCGCAGGGTTCGGGAGGGCGGCGGGGGCGTTCGGCCCCTCCCGGGCTGAGAGTAAGGGGGCGGGGGGCCGGCTGAGGCCCGGCCTGGAGGCTGCGCCCGGGGCGGTGGTCTAGCCGGGGATCCGATGCCAGCGTCGTTGAGGCGCGTATCTGGAAGCGCTTTGCAGCCCGGGGCAGAGTTGGGAGTAATGGCTTCTGCGCTTTATCCTTTCTCCCAATTATGCAAACAAAGCGTACTCATTATGGACGATTAGATGACGCGGGTGAGTGCCAGAAAAGTAAGAGTAACCGCAATCCGCAGAGTTTCGTCTGGATGCTTCCTGACACTTTAAAATTTGTTCATATTTATGCAGACTCGTATACATAAATATATGTATTTATTTATTACGAAATTGGATCATACCATTGCTTTTTAAAAACTTCTTTTAGTATTATGGTGATACAGAAATACTGTGCTAAGATATACATAGTATTTACCATAGGATACAATAAAATTTACCATTTTAACCATTTTAAAGTGTGGCATCATTCGGTGGCATTAAGTACATTCCTACTCTTGCTTCTTGAAAGTTATACTTTAAACCGGCGGGATGCATTTGTTCACATGGTGGTCAAAATTGGTGCCAGCATCATGGCATCACTAAGACATATTTCTGAGAGTATAATGACAAGAAAACATTTTGTTTTCAGTTTATTTTCCGTAGTACACATTACATAAAGCTGTAAGTGCTCAACAAATGACGTTTGTGCAGAAAAATAGTAAAGTCTTGTTTATTAGGGTGATTGTCTCTTTTCAAAATGAAAGCGAAGTATATAAAAAGGGAGTTTTTATTTTTGTAATATATTTTTTTTACAGGTTTTGTTTTAATAAAGGGGAGTTTTTAAACAGAAGGTACAGCTCCAACTTAAAACCACTGTACTGCCTCAGACTTGCATAGGCCTCGGAAACCAGAGAATGGTCTCCTTCTAGGTTAAAAGTGGTGGCCAGGAAAGAACACCATCCTGTTTCAAACTGTTTGTAGTTCAAGAGGGAAAACTCATTAGTATTAGGTACATGGTTTGCAGGGAAATGTCAGTGAGTGGTTTTAGTTGTAATTTGATGAAGGAATTTCAGAGAACTTGCATCTGGGTGGACGTGTGTGCATCTGTGTGTGTATTGAGGGTCTGATGAATGAGGGTGCTCTTACATGTCATGTTAATGCTGGAGAAAGGCAGACAAATTTTGGTTAAAAGCCGTAATCCTTCCTGTAGGTCGAAATGATGGGAATGTTTTGAAGATAAACCTCAATATAGACTTATAAAGGAAACTGAGAACAGCATCAAAAATATTAACTATGCCACTTTAAGTTTTCTGTGGCTCCTGGTGTCCAGGAAGTCTTAGTGCATCATAACCATTCTGTGATATCGGAGAGTTGCTCCAGAGTAAATATACGTAACGTATAGTAACTGTAACTTAATCTTACTTGGCAGTCTTCAGTATTTTTGTATCAGAAACGCTCTGACGGAGCTCCCTCAGGTGAATCATTGCTGTACAAGATTGAATTTTTGAGCTTAAACTTTGCCTTCCCTCATCTTAAAGCTTTTAGCCTTCTTCCTTGTTTTATTATACTGCATCGCTCTGGACACTGTCTAACATACCTGTGTTTTCTTCACTTCGTTGTCTGTCTTCCTATGAGCTCTGCAAGGCAGTATTTCTATTTATTTATTTATTTATTTAGTTAGTTAGTTAGTTAGTCTCATTCACTACAGAGACCTTAGTGCCTGGGGCACAGTAGGTGCTCAGTAGATACTGTTAAGTTAATAAAAGAATGACTCTGAATTGGAGATAAGAATGACAGTATATGGTATCTTTGATTGCCAAGTTAATTTTTAAGCTAAAAAAATAAATCAGAAAAAAACGATAACACGCTTCCTCAATTCAAAAAACCTTTTTTTTTTAGTAATTGTAGACATACAGGGGGTTGCAGAAATTGTACAGAGTTCCCTTATATTCTTTACTCAGTTTACCTAAAGTTAACATCTTGCATAACCATAGTACAGTCATCAAACTTAAGAAATTTACAGTGGCACGGTACTATTAATTAAACTGCTGACTTTAATTAGAGTCCATCAGTTTCTCACTAGTAACCTTTTTCTGTTCCAGGATCCAATCTAGAATCCCTCATTCCATTTAGTTGTCACGTCTCCTTGTTTTCCTTTAGTATATGACATTCTCTCCATCTTTCCTTGTTTTTTGCGACCTTGAAGCTTTTGAAGTATGTTGTGCTGGTATTTTTAATGCCTCTCACTTTGGTTTTGTCGGACGTTTTCTCCTGCTTCGATTGAGGATGGTGTTGATATGTCTTATTACTGTTGATATTAATTTTGATCTAGTGGTGTCTGCCACGTGTCACCACTGTAAAGATACTGTCTTTCTCTTTGTAACTAGTGATTGTTTGGGGGAAGATACTTTGAGACCTTGCATAACAATATCCTGTTTCTCCTTAACTTTCACCCACTAATTAGCCTTCCTGGTGGATCTTTATTATTATGATGATGATGATGATGATGATGTTATGTTAATCACCATACATTACATCATTAGTTTTTGATGTAGTGTTCCATGATTCATTATTTGCGTATAACACCCAGGGCTCCGTGCAGAATGTGCCTCTTTAATACTTCCTGGTGGATCTTATTAGTGTAATGGTCTAATGGTGACTTTCATTTCTGTTATTCCCTCTGCAGTTATTAATTGGAATACTTTCTGAGGAAGAGTTGTGTCTTGTTTCCCTTTGTTTTATTTATTCAGTTAGTTATACCAGTGTGTGATGTTGGGTATGTATTCTTTGAGGTATGATGCAGTGCTGATATTACTTATTTTGTTGCTTAAATTATTCTAGCCTTGGCCATTGGGACCTCTTTGCAGTTGACTCCTGTTGCCTCTTGAAGTGCCCACATCCTTTTTGTTGTCTTTCCCTGACTTTCTGGCACCACAGAATACTCATGTTGTATCTTCCCTTCCCCAGCCCTGGAGACCACCACTTCTCCAAAGAGCCCTAGTTCCGTTTATTGGAGAATGGTATGGAGAAACCAAGTTTGGCGTGCTCGGTTTGAGGACAGACAGTCATTTCTTAATTGATATATTTAAGTATAACGTAACATTCCAATTATGTACTGGAAGCAGTCTTTCTTGTTTCCTTACCAGCGTATGAAATAAAGCATATGTACCCTTACAATGGTAGGAAAAACACAAGAGTAAGAGACTGCTTAATGAGGATTTTAAAAGAAAATAAAATCACATTGTGTATGAGTTGAAGAAGCAAAATGACAAAAGATAAAGAAAGAAAGAGAGGGAGGGAGGAGGTGTGGGGGAGGGAGGGAGGGAGGGAGGAAGGATGGAAAGGAAGGAAGGAAGGAAGGAAGGAAGGAAGGCAGGCAGGAAAGAAGGAAGGAAAGATGGGAATGTCCCTGAGAAATGGCCAGGTAATTGCTTGGGATTTTCCCTGTTCTTTACAAAGCCATTTTCATTGTGGGATTGAGACTGGGGTTAAGGTATGAAGCTCTGGGAGAAGAAGCCTGATGAGCTCAGGTTTCCTCCTAGGCCTGGGATGAGTGAAGTTTTTCTTCTGTTCTCAAAAGCTAGTTGGGACATGGAGAAGCCCTGAGGCATTAGGATACCTGAATTTAACCGTGCAGGTTCAGCTCACTGGCCCCCATGTCCTTACTGTGCTCTGGATCTTTCATCCAGAATCCAATAGGCCCTGGGGGTCTTCTCTGGGTTCATGGTTGCAGAAGCTGGACTAACCCCTTCTTTGGTTGAAGGCCTGGAATCCTTTGCCAAATTCCTGGCTTTTGCCCTCAGTTTCCTGTCTGTCAGTCTTCTCATCACCTCTGTCCAGATACTTCACTGATCTCTTCAAACATTTCTGTAACAGCTGCTTCAGAACAGGTCTGCTTGGAGGCTTATTTTTGGTGCTAATTGCACTGTGGGTCTCCATTTCCTGAGATAGGTCTTGCCGCTTACATTTCCTGGTGGATGCATTTCTTCAAAATATTTGTCTCTGGCCTCAAGTTCATTCTCTTTAGGCTCACTGCCAGGTTTCTGGTCACCTGAGCAGCTTTCCAGTTCTTTCATACTTCAGTTTCTTTCTCTTCTCCAGTCTGTCCTACAAGTTTGTCGGGGAAAGTCTCTGTCCCTCTTTCTCTTGACTTTCAGCTTCCTTCTGAGCAGTCGTTTCTGCTACCTGTTTGTGCTGCTGGGGCTCAGCAAGGCTGGAGCCTGCCCCTCTTGCTCCTGAAGCACCGTTTCCTCTCAGCCTTCTTTTGTTGTTGCTGGTCTTCAAGTCTGTCTGTGGGCCTTCAGCCACTTACTTTATCATTTCCCTCCTTTTCCTTTGCTTTTGTTTTCTCAAATACTTACTCTTCTTTTTCTCCCCTAGTTTTCACAGCAAGGCTTCATTTCTCTGCCAGAACTTTAGCAGACTCCTCAGCGTGCATGATCCTTAATGTAGTCCTTTATTTGACTTTTCATGCCCTGAGAGCAAGAGTGTAGTTTCTTTCTGTTAGCGGGATGGCAGCGTGCTTTCTGGTGTGAGCCTCTTTCCGTCGGTGTTTAGTCATTATTTTTTGTCTGTCCTGATAGCATTGGCTGAGTCTGGAAGATGTTCAATAGGTACTGAATAGGAAGATGTTGAATAGGCACTACAAAGAGGGGAAGGCTTCTGGGCGAAGGTAGTGATTTGTTTAAATGTACTTAGTGATGGTGGCAGATGGAGGGTGGTTTCAGGGGAAGATGAGCATCATTTCTGACATGGTGCACTGAGTTATGAGGCCATGATGTAACAGGTGCCAAGTTGTGCTATCTATATAATTTTCATAAATGGTCTGCATTAGGGTCCAAGTTTATTGTTTTTGTATGCACATCTAGTTGTTCCAGCACCACTTGATGAAAAGTCTGTTCTTCTCCTTTCAGTGTTCTTGGGCCTTTTGTCAAAAATAAGTAACTATGCATATATGGGTTTATCACTCAATGCTTATTCTGTTAATGATCTGTGTGTCTGTCCTTATGTCAGCACTACATTACTTTGATGACTGCTACTTAGTAAAGTAAATCTAGACATTGGAATTATGAATCCTCTGCTTATTTTTTCCCACTATTCTCTTAGCTAGAACTCCTTGATTTTCCATATGAATTTTATTATGAGATTATCAGTTTCCAAAATGAGCCAGTTGGAAATTTGATAGAGATCATGGTGAAACTAAAGCTTAATTAGGGGACTATTTATGAATGCGAGTTTCAGGACAGAGAGGGAATGAGAGATGTCTAGAATCATTGACAGAACTTGGGTAGTCAGGAAAGCAAGTTGGTAAGAACGTCCATTTTTGACTGAATTTAAGGTGATGAGGGACACCCAATTCATATGTCCAGTAGGCCACTAGAATTCTGTAATAGGGGTCTAGAAGAGAGCTGGAACTGGGAAAGCAGCATTGGAGCATTGAGAGTCCGTGAGATCTCTGACAGAGCAAAAAGGGACGCTCTGTGGCCGGAGCACCTGCAGTGTCCATAATGAGAAGCCAAGAGAAGGAAGGGAAATCAGGAATGAGGGGCCAGAAATGTGAGGGGCAAATCAGGCTGGGCTGATGCTAGGGAAGCCATAGGGAAAGAAAGTGGGCAGAAGTATAGCTTCCTTCAGAGAGTTTGAAGCGAGTGAGGGCTGGGAGGAATGGCCAGTACTCAGTTGGACCAGGGAACCCTCTGCACCCTCAGAATAACATCTGCATGGAAAATTCACAGCACAGTCAGAATAACGCCTGTATGGAAGGGGGATGAGAGGCAGTGTGTGGAGCTGCCTGGGTTCTCTTGAACCCACTCACTGGGATACAGATCTTACTGGAGCCAAGGCAGGGCTTCTTCTCATAGCTCTCTTTCCTCCCTCAGGTCAGTGTGCTTCTCAGGTGCCTGCCCTTTCCCAAGCTGGGAAGTCAGGAGACCAGGCAGTGGCAACTGTGCTTCGGATGGTCAGGCCCCAGGTGAGCTGGACTCTGTCTTCCCTGAGTTCCCAAGTCTGTGGCCTGGGAGTAGCTAGCGCTCATCTCCAGGGCTCTGGCCAATTCTGAGATTAATCCTGCGGTTTCCCTGCCTAATTGCTTCCTCTGGAATTGGGCCCTGCCTGCTGAGTTCATGGATTCTGTCTGGCCCTGAACTTGTCCTTTTAGATGTGTCATCCCAGCTTCTCTCCCTCCCTCACCCCTTTCCCCACCAGGGCCCGACCTGGGCTCTTGGTACCCTGATGTGTCTGCCCTTCAGGCCGGGAATATCCCTGAGCAATAGAAGCTTGTCATTCCAGGGATCTGCAGCGTACCAGTTCCTGTCTGTGGACTATACTGAGAGGAAGTGGAAAGGTCCGGCCCTCAGTCAGAGAGCCGTGTACCGGAGCATCGTGCCGGAAAATTATTGCAGCATGGCCTCATTGGGTAATGATTCTGTTCCCCAGTAATACAGTCTGCATTCTTTTCTTTACATTTTCTTTGCTATATTCTTTTTTTTTGTCAACTTTTTTATTATGAAAAGTTGCAAACATGAGATAAAGTAGAGAGAATACTCTAATGAACCTCTCTGCGCCCATCACTCAGCCTTAAGTTATCAACGTTGTCTTTACTTCATTATTAATTGACCTAGGGTGGTTTGGTTAGAGTTTGTAGTTGTAAGGAATAGGGAGCCACTCACATTATTGTAAGTACTGAGCTGTGTTACTTACAATAAGGCTGAAGGAATGGAAACCCTGATCAAACCCACCAGCTAGACCATCCTTTGGGAAACAGGGCCCTCAGCAACAACAGCAAATAATTTTTATGCCAGGGAATGTAATGCTGTTGCTCCCCGCATATCTGTTTTGTCCTCCCACTGCTACCCATTTTCTTCATTCTGTATCTTTTGTCCCCTCATAGTTGCTTCTTTATTAGACTTTCCGTTCCCACGTACTTTCTGCACGCTATGGCTCCTAATGGCTTGGCTTCTCTCCATGCCTCATTTCAGTTTAGAGCTCCTTCTTGTTTTAGTTTTCTTTATTTTGCCCTATTTCCAGCTCACATTTTACTTAGAGAGGGACTCCAAGGGTGGTTCAGCCTTTAAGTATCATCTCTGTTTGGGCAGAACTTTGCCCCTGGCCACAGCAGAGGTGTAGCATACAGAGAAGCTACACTTGGGCCTGGTGCCCTGGTCTAGTCAGTCGTGGTCTGAGATGTATTGAGACCAGTTACTTGGCACAAAGCATGGCTGCCTCAGCTTCCCCTTCGGGAAGGACTGAGGCAGGACAGCTTCCTGGAAAGGGGAGTTTTCAGGGCAGGTTCCCTGGTTGGCAAGTCTAGCACAGTAGCCAACTCTAGAGAGGGTGGGTGGGCTTAGGAGTCCAGGAGCCAGATATCTATATCTTCCCTATATGCTGAAATGCCATATGATGGCCTGTGGGCCTGGTTAAGATACGATTAAAAGGAACCAACAGTTTTGTGTTTTAGACGTGACTGATTGCTGGCTACTTCCACCTGTTCCAAATTCAAAAGGAAATACTTAACTGTTCAGTTTCCTAGGATTCCAGATTATCAAGATACCAAAGACATATTTTGATTCCTATTTCAAATTATCGATCCCTTTCTTAATTTTTATAGGAATGTAGTACTTGCTGTACTGACTTCTACCAGTCTAGTGCACCAGAGACTAGGGGAATCCCCACTTTTACAGCTCTGCTGTCCCTTCCAGTACTTTTCCCCAGCATTTCTGAACCTGTGACTTCTCTGAATCTTGTCACTGTCCTCACATATGAGAATCACTTTTTTGGTACGTTTTTTCCTAACTGTGTTTGCTCATACTGTTTCTCATATTTGATTTGAGGTATTTGCCTCTCCTTTCTCTCCCCAGTATCTTTACTGGGAACCATGGAACCATACAGTGTCATGGTTGGAAAGGACGTTAGAGTTCATCATTTTACAAGTGACTTCTGTAAGATCACACCACCTTTACAGTCTGTGCTCTTGCCTTCCGGTTGCTCTTTTTAGTTGGACAATTAACGTGGAGAAATTAAGAGCTTCACGACAGAGCTCTGTCCTGATAGCTCTTCTTCCACCCTCCCCCACTGACTGCCTTTGTCCTCTTTGTCTTTCTGTCCTTGAAGAAAAGCTTGAGCTATTTTCCATCTTTCTCTTGTTCTTAATGTGTCATCTCTTAATGTGTAGGTTTTTCAGGTCCATAGACTCCTGATGATTCTGTTTCATCAGCAGGACAAGAAACGAATAAGAGTTGTTTTCTTCTTTCTTTTGGCAGCAGGTGAGACTAGGATGCGGCGTTCAGAGTTGCCTGCAAAGCAGGAAGTTTCTAAAGGATCGGCGTCATCTGATGGGACATCAGGAGGCCTCTGTGGAGTAGTTTCTGGGGAACCAGAGACCCGAGCTGCCTGTGAAGGTACTTTAGAGCAGCTGGAAGGGCAATCCTCAGATGAAGAAGGGAGTGGACTGGAAAGTGATTTCTTCAAAATAACACACGAGGATAAGGATAAATCCACAAAAGATGGATGTGATGAATATAATGAACTTGGGAAACATCCAGATCTGTCCTCTAGTGCTGCAGAACATCAAGGAGTTCTGAAGGGACAGAGATTTTATCAATGTGATGAATGTGGTAAAGCTTTCAATTGGAGTTCACACCTCATTGGGCATCAGAGAATCCACACTGGAGAGAAACCCTATGAGTGTAATGAATGTGGTAAGACCTTCAGGCAGACCTCTCAGCTCATAGTTCATTTCAGAACCCACACAGGGGAAAAGCCCTATGAGTGCAGTGAGTGTGGAAAGACTTACCGACACAGCTCCCATCTTATTCAACACCAGAGACTCCATAATGGTGAGAAACCATATAAATGTAATGAATGTGGAAAAGCTTTCAATGAGAGTTCCAAACTTTTTGACCACCAAAGAACCCATACTGGGGAGAAACCTTATGAATGCAATGAGTGTGGGGCTGCCTTTAGTCGGAGTAAAAATCTCATCCGACATCAGGTACTTCACACTGGTAAAAAACCTTACAAGTGTAGTGAGTGTGGGAAAGCTTTCTGTTCTAACAGAAATCTTACTGACCATCAGAGGATCCATACTGGGGAGAAGCCTTATGAGTGTAATGAATGTGGCAAGGCCTTCAGTCGGAGTAAATGTCTTGTTCGACATCAGAGCCTACACACTGGGCAAAAACCATACAAATGTAGTGAATGTGGGAAAGCCTTCAGTCAGATCTCTCAACTTGTTGACCATGAGCGAATTCATACTGGAGAAAAACCTTTTGAATGTAATGAGTGTGGTAAGGCATTCAGTCTGAGTAAATGTCTTATTCGACATCAGAGACTTCACACAGGTGAAAAGCCCTATAAATGTAACGAGTGTGGAAAATCCTTCAATCAGAGCTCATACCTCATTATACACCAGAGAATTCACACTGGTGAGAAGCCTTATGAATGTAATGAGTGTGGGAAGGTCTTCAGTCATAATTCTAGCCTTATGGTTCATCAGAGAACCCATACTGGGGAGAAACCCTATAAATGTAGTGATTGTGGGAAAGCTTTTAGTGACAGCTCACAGCTCATTGTGCACCAGAGAGTTCACACAGGAGAGAAACCCTATGAATGTATTGAGTGCGGGAAAGCCTTCAGTCAGCGTTCCACTTTTAATCACCACCAGCGAACTCACACTGGAGAGAAGCATTCAGCTCTGGCTCGCACAGTTTATTGAGACATGATTCTCCAAGATAGCAAGATATTTTGAGTTAATCTTTCCTTGTAAGAAAGATACTCACCCTGATCTCCTCTTGGAATCACTAATCAATGAGAGCCATTCCCTCCATTCTTTCTGCTTGAAAATGAAGGTGGGAGAGTCACAGGGCCCTCCTTCCCAGCTATGAGGGAAGTAAGGACTACACATTTCTTGGACTTGTAGATTCCCTCCCGCCCTTTCTCCCTCCCTCCCTTCCTTCCTTCTCTTTCTCTCTCCTCTCTTTTTTGTTTAAAAATGTATATCTGGTTTTAGTTATGAATCCTATAATCAAATTGTGTGCTTCTCAAGGACAGTAATTACATGCTTCCTTTCTTTCTAGCTAATTCATTTCACATTTGCATAAAGTCATTCTCCAATGCTCTGGTTTTTTCCTATCTTGGGTATGGCCTTTTAAAAAGTTCTGTTATAATCTAAATTCTCATCACTTGTATTTCCTATCTAGAAAACCTTTTCTTCTTTCTGTTTCCTAATCTTTATCCCTCAGACCCTGTAAGATCCAGCTCATCTCAGAAAGACTTTCTTCTTGAAATGCTTTTTCTTTCCTCCTAAACTTCTCTTGATGACCTCAATGCTTCAAATTAGTCTGTGCTACAATTTGCCGTTGTTATTAAATTGCATTCAGAACAATTGTCAAGGCATAGGTGTACACTTTCATAACAAATTAATGTAGGTTCTTTGAGGTTGAGTATGTATTTCTTTTAGCATATAGATAATTTTCATATGCTAGTTGTTTAATTTTTTTTTTTTAAGATATTTTTATTTATTTGACAGAGAGAGAGAGACAGCTAGAGAGGGAACACAAGCAGGGGCAGTGGGGGAGGGAGAAGCAGGCTCCTGGCCGAGCAGGGAGCCCAATGCAGGGCTTGATCCCAGGACCCTGGGATCATGACCTGAGCCGAAGGCAGACGCTTAACGACTGAGCCACCCAGGCGCCCCTAGTTGTTTAATAATTTTTTTAAACTCACCTTTCCAATCTTCTACCACTGGACCTAAGTGTTTTAAAGATGGATATCGTAGGATACCAAAGACAAAGGCCTCATTCATATCTTCTACATATACCTCTGGGAGTTTTAGTGCTGTTTACTAGGTTTTGAAGTCAGCAATTATTCCACTGATACATACTTTTTCCTGCTTTCTGTGATTGGAGCTCACAGTGACTGATTTCCTTAATTATTATAATTATCTCTGTGCCATCAGGAGGTCTTTTCAGAGTCCAGTAGTCGTATAGGAGACATTAGCTTTGAACACCTTATCCCTTCCACCATTGCAGGAGTGCCCCAGTGCAGGGGAGCCTTTGCCTCTGGTGTCTGCCCCTTATCTCTTAGCAGGACAGTAGGATTGACAATGTGGCGGAGGAGGTTAGAGGGGGAATGTCAGATTATGTAACCTGGAAGGGAGAGATTATTGTGAGCTGTGATTTATATCTGAGACAATGGAGAAGAAAGGGAAGAGAATTGAGGCTCAAGAAAATAAGAATTAGATGTGATTTGTGGAGAGGCATCTCAGAAAAGATTAGAAAGAGTGTTACTGGGGAGATCTGTAAAACTACTGAACCAAGGGTACAGCTAGAAATTTGCCATTTGTAAGTGTTTTAAATTAAATTTCTGTTTTCAGATATATTTTTGCTGTTTGTTTCCATTTTCCTTTACAAGATCTGCAGATAGGACTTTCTTAAAAGTGTTTTATCTTGGGAGCACCCAGATCCTGAGAAGGAGCCCAGGTACAGCTAGAAATTTGCCATTTGTAAGTGTTTTAAATTAAATTTCTGTTTTCAGATATATTTTTGCTGTTTGTTTCCATTTTCCTTTACAAGATCTGCAGATAGGACTTTCTTAAAAGTGTTTTATCTTGGGAGCACCCAGATCCTGAGAAGGAGCCCAACCCCATATTAGCACAAGGGCCCATCCCTCCACTGTGATTTGCACATTATTAGTCATGTCTTCAGTAGAACCCCCTGCCTATTGTATGCTATAATTTTACCTTCTGTTTGTTGTTTGCTCATCCTCTTACCACTCTGAGTCTGGAGGGTGAGAGCCAGCACTATTCATAAGTATATACCCTCCACCACCAGTCAGGTGTACATGTTCAGTAGGAATGAATGTCCTTACTTCCTTGAAAAGTACTCAGGCTCTTGCATGGAGGAAAATGGGCTATATATGAAAGCCACACCTCAATTTCTATTGGTTATTGCTAGTATTTAAAAAAAGTATTGAGTTTTAAAAATTTTATCTGCATCCAATTGCCTTGCTAAGTTATTTTTAGTTTTAATAGTTTTTTAGTATCATTTTCTAGCTTTTCTAAGTATACAATAAATAATGGTTAATATTCTCTTCATTTTCAATCTGTATGTCACTTAAGTTGTGTGTTAGCAAAACTATTTAAAAAAATCTTTTGAATAGTGGACAACAGATTTTTTTGCTGAGTCATGAAATATGTGTAACAACTGCATCTCTTTAAAGTATACGATTGAATGAGTTTTGATAGATAACTCCATGTAGGAAACCATCTCCACAATCAAAATATAGAACATTTCATCATCCCCAAAAGAGTCCTCTTGTAGCACATTCCTGCTCTGGCCCCAGTCCCAGGCAACTACTGATCTGCTTTTTGTCACTGTAGATTTGTTTGCATTTTCTAGAATTTTATAAAAATGGGTTACCATCTCTCTTGTTAATGAAAGCCAGGGAAGGTGCTCTGGCATGTGCTAGGGTTCCCCACCTGGGCTCCTTTGTGAAGGCCTGAGGGAGCGGGTATGACTGGGGCCACCAGGACATTGTAGGCTGTTGGAATTCTTGAGAGGACCTTGTTAAGAAGGGTCTGGATGGTAATGGCACTTTAAGGTAGAAAGAATTAGGAAATTGAAGTAAATCTGGGAAGACAGGAGGATATCAAGTAATGATAACTAAGTCATATCTATCTGTCTACATAATTTCTGAAACATAAAGACGCAAAGATGTAACTAGGCAATCAATCATACGATGTTGATATAGTAACCAGGGAGCTTGGGAAGGTGGCGGAGTAGGAGGACCTTGAACTCACCACATTTTCAACTAGATAATATCCATATCCAAGTCAATAAACTAGACTGTGATCTGAAGGCTAGTGAAACAAACTCCACAACTAAATATAGAGAAGAAGCTGCATCTGAAAGTTTAGGATGGTCAGAAAGGTGGAGGGAGACTACGTGCAGGAGGGAGGGAACTGCACACACAAAGAGGGCAGAGAAATGGGCCCTTGTACCAGGAGGCTCACATGGGAAAGACTAATCCCCATAGCAATTGGCTTTAAAAACCAGAAGGGCTGAATTTTGGAATGAGGAGCTTTGGAGGTAAGCTGATTAAACACTGGGCAAGCTGGGAGGCCATGATAGCTGGGTTGCTGCCCTTAAAGAGACAGCAGCCTGTGCAGAGAGGAACTTAAAAACAGTTTACACAACACCAGTGACAAACAGGAGACAGATCTGTTCATACTGACTTCGGAGTGTTTGGGAGACCATGAAAACAGGATATGGCAGGTGTCATTTTCCTCCACTAGCCCCAGTATAAGCACAGAGACACTTGGGGGAGGTGGGGTGGCACAGACACTTGCTACCTAACCTGCTAGCAGTGGGCTATGCCCAAGTTCTCCTGAGGACTCACCCACTCCAAACCAGCTAGCCTTGGCCGTGGACTCGGCAAATTTTGTTAAAGCTGTGGGGGCACCCAGCCAACAAGCTGCACAGGTGCCACCTTGTGCCATGCATATCTGCCATGCCATGCCCAGCTGTGTGCCTCCAACCACCCTCATGTGTTTCACCCAGCTGCATGCCTCCAGCCACAGTCACATGCTGTGCCTGCATGACTGGCTGTGTGCCCCCAGGCCCACCAGGCACCATTCCACACCACACCCAGTTGCATGCCCCAGCTACAGTTGTGTGTCCCTAGTTGCAGTTGCACACCTTGCACAGCCACCAGGTACACAGCTTCTGCCTAGCCCAACCACTGCATCAGGGCCAAACACCACACCACAAAGCCGGCGTTGGTGGTATAGTGGTGAGCATAGCTGCCTTCCAAACACCACACCACACCCAGCTGTACATCCCTAGCCAAAGCAGCACTTCAGGGGATCCTGCAAAGGACTAGTGGTCCACTGCAAATTTTGCTAACACCATCGCCGTCTCCTCCAAGTTCCCCCACAGGCACACACCCCACCCCCAACCAGAGGTGGCCTGCCTGGGTTCCACTAACACCACAGAGAGCAAGCACAGCCCACAACAGGCAGAGAGCCAGTAAAGATGAATGCATTGAAAGGAAAAGTGACAGACACAACAGCGGGGTATAAGTAATACATATAGGATACTCTCCTGAAGTGCCAGGTTCTGATGAACAGGGGACACTGCACTGCAGGACACTCCAGGAACTCTTCATAAAGTCACTATTTGAAGAGCAGAAGACACAGTTGACTTTCTTAACACAGAAAAATAGACAAAATGAGGAGACAGAGAAATTTATCCCAAATGAACAGGACAAGGCCACAACCAGAGATCTAGGCAAAACAGTTATAAGTAACATGCCTAATAGAGAATTTAAAGCAATGATCATAAGGATACTCACTAGACTTGAGAAAAGAGTGGAAGACATGAGTGAGGCCATTAAGACAGGAATAACAATTAACATAGTCGAGATGAAGAGCACAATAAATGAAATGAGAAACACTTGATGGAATGAACAGCAGGATAGAAGAAGCAGAAGAACAAATTAGTGACCTGGAAGACAGAGTAATGGAAAATAATCAAGCTGAACAAAAGAAAGAATTATGCAAAACAAGAATAGACTTAGGGAACTCAGTGATTCCATCAAACGTAATAACATTTGTACTATAGGAATCCCAGAAGAAGAGAAAGGGGGCAGAAAATTGACTTGAAGAAATAATAGCTGAAAAATTCCCTAATCTGGGGAAGGAGGCAGAGAACCCCCAACAGAATCAACAAAAGCAGACCAATACCAAAATGTATTGTAATTAGCTTTGCAAATTATAGTGATAAAAAATGTTAAAAGCAGCAAGACGAAAGAAGTCGTAACTGACAAGGGAAAACCCATAAGGCTAGGAGATTTTCAACAGAAACTGCAAGCCAGAAGAGAATGGCATGATATATTCAAAGTGCCAAATGAGAAAAATCTGCAGCCAAGATACTCTATCCAGCAAGGTTATCATTCAGAATAGAAGGAAAGATAAAGAGTTTCCCAGACAAACAAAAACTAAAGGTGTTCGTGACCACTAAACCACCTCTGCAAGAATTATTAAAAGGGACTGTTTGGAAAAGAGAGACCAGGGGGAGGGTTAAGATGGCAGACGAGTAGGGCAACCCTAACAGACCTCCTCCTTTGCACACAGCTAGATAAATTTCAGATCATTCTGGACACCCAGGAAATTGATCTGTGGACTAGGAGAACAAATCTGCACATCTACAAGCAGAAAAAGGGACCACCTTGTGGAAGGCAGGAACTGCCCAGAGTTGATTTGGGGGAGAAAAGAGCCACAGGCATTGTAGAGGGGAGGGATGCCTGACCACAGAGGGAGGAGCAAGAGAGAAGGAGTGAAAAAAAGTGAAAACATGGGCAGGGGATTGCACAAGAAAAACTCTTTCCCAAAACCACTGGGGAAAAGGAGAGGATTTAAATACCACAAATAAAATAACCAAACTAAACTAAAATAAATCCTGCAAGTTTTTTATAAATAGCAGAGCACAGTCTGAATTTTCAAAGGTCAGCACCATCACCAGGATCATGCCAGGAGAGCTGCGTGGTGCTCCGGTGGGGAAGGAGAGTGGAGACCCAGAGGGGGTAGCATGCTCTGAGGATCCCCTGAATTGCATGGGCAGAAATAGTTCCCCTGCTTTGAGTGCACTTGGTAGAGGTGATACTTCCTCTGTAGGGGTAAAAGACCTGGCAGGTGCCATTGAGCTGCCCCATTCACCAGCATAGGAACAAAGAGGCAGGCTGAGGGCAGCAAACCTTGGCACCAGCTTTGTGCTGTGATTTACCATAAACTCTGAACTGCTGTGCAGTTGTGCGACCATTTTCTGGGACAAGCCGGCACCAGCCACAGTGCAGCAAAACCCACCCCTAAAGTATCAGCATGGTTCTGAACTATGGGGGTCTCTGAAGTTTGGAGCTTTGAAACCCAGCCACACCTGAGATAAAACACAAGAGTGCTGCACCACCTGGCAGGCGGACGCTCTGACGCAGACAGGGTGAAGGTGGGGATCTGATGGAAGCCAGGGACACAGAAGGGGTGATTGTTTGCTCATCTCTGAGGGCTTACTGAGAAGTGGAGGGGCACAAGCTCCCCGCTCTGGAGAAGGGGTGGGGGGGAGCTGTTTTCACCGACCAGCACTGACCAACCTCGGGGAGGAAAACAGCACCACCAAGTGGATGCCAGAGCTGCTTACATCAAATCCCGCTGCCCTGTGCCCTGCAAGTGCATCTCCACTAGGGCAAGTCCACCTGAGAATCAACAGCAGGCCTCTCCCCCAGAAGACAAGTGCAAAACCCTTGCACATACCAAGTCTAGTGATCAAGGAATGCTGCAAAGCTTCAGCTCTAGGGAAATCAGGATCTAGCCTCCTTTTTTTTTGGATACGGAAAAAGCAATTTCTTTATTATTTTATTTTTTATTTATTTGTTTTTAATTTTTTTAATTTTAAAATCTTTCGTTTTTTAAAGAAAATTTTGATCAAGCTTCCCTTAATAAACAGACCAAAACACACCTAGGATCTAGCTTCCTTTATATATTTTTTTATTTTTATCTATTTTTTTTATTTTTATTTTCTTTGGCATCAAAAATGACAAGACAGAGGAATTCACCCAAAAAGAAAGAACAGCAAGAAGTGATGGCCAGGTATTTAATTGATACAGATATAAATAAGACATCTGAACTAAAATTGATAACAACAATTATAAGAATACTGGCTGGACTTGAAAAAAACAAAACAAAACAGAAGACACTAGAGAATCCCTTACCGCAGAGATAAAAGAATTAAAAACTATTCAGACCAAAGTAAAAGTGCTGCAACTGAGATGCAAACAAAATGGATGCCATGACAGTGAGGATGGTTTAAGCAGAGGAATGAATCAGTGATATAGAACATAAAATTATGGAAAAAATAAAGGTGAAGAGAAGAGGGAAAGAAAGGTATTGGATCACTAATGTAGACTTAGGGAACTCTGACTCCTTAAAGCGTAATAATATTCATATCATAGGAATCCCACAAGAGGAAGATAGAAAAAGGGGGCAGAAGGTTTATTTGGCCAAATTATAGCTGAAAAATTCCCTAACCTGAGGAAGGAAACACCTCACAATCCAAGAAGCACAGAGAATTCCCATTAAATTCAACAAAACCCAGCCATCGCCAAGACATTATAGTCAAATTCACAAAATACACAGGCAAGGAAATAATCCTGAAAGCAGCAAGAGGGGAAAAAAGTCCTTAACATACAAGGGAAGACAGATCAGATTTGCAGCAGATCTGTCCACAGAAACAGGGAAGGCCAGAAAGAAGTTGCAGAATATACTCAACATGCTGAGTGGGAAAAATATGCAGCCATGAATACTTTATCCAGCAAGCCAGTCATTCAGAATAGAAAGAGAGATAAAGTTTTTCCAGGAAAAACAAAAACTAAAGGAATTTGTGAACACTAAAACAGCCCTGCAAGACATATTAAAGGGGATCCTTTGAGGGAAGAGAGAGCCCAAAAGTAACAAAGACCAGAAATGAACAGAGACAACCTACAAAAACAGTGATTTTACAGGTAATATGATGGCACTAAATTCATATCTTTCAAAAATTACTCTGAATGTAAATGGACTAAATGCTCCAATCAAAAGACATAGGGTATCAGAATGTATTTTTAAAAAGCAAGACCCATCTATATGCTGTCTACAAGAGACTCATTTGAGACATAAAGACACAGGCAGATTCAAAGTGATGGGATGCAGAATGATCTATCATGCTAATGCAGGTCAAAAGAAAGTTGGAGTTCACCAAAAAGTTGCTTAGAACTGATACAGGAATTCAGCAAAGTCGCAGGATATAAAATCAATGCACAGAAGTCATTTCTATACACTAACAATGAAGCAGAAGAAAGAGAAACCAAGGAGTAGATCCCAAATACAATTGCACCAAAAACCATAAGATACCTAGGAATAAACCTAACCAAAGAGATAAGGGAGTTATACTCTAGAAACTACAGAACACTTATGAAAGAAATTGAGGAAGACACAAAGAGATGGGAAAACATTCCATGCTCATGGATTGGAAGAACAAATATCATTAAAATGTCTATGCTACCCAGAGCAATCTACACATTCAATGCAGTCCCTATCAAAATACCATCAGCATTGTTCACAGAGCTGGAACAAACAATCCTAAAATTTGTATGAAACCAGAAAAGACCCTGAATAGCCAGGGGAATGTTTAAAAAGAAAACCAGAGCTGAGGCATCAGAATTCTGGATTTCAAGTGGTATTACAAAGCTGCAATCATCAAGATAGCATGATACTGGCACAAAAACAAACACATAGATCAATGGAACAAAATAGGGAACCCAAAAATGGACCCACAACTATATGGTCAACTGATCTTTGACAAAGCAGGAAAGAATTATCCAATGTAAAAAAGTCTCTTCAACAAAAGTGTTGGGAAAATTGGACAGCCACATGCAGAAGAATGAAACTGAACCTCTTTCTTATACCATACACAAAAATAAACTCAAAATGGATGAAAGATATAAATGTGAGACAGGAATCCATCAAAATCCTACAGAAGAACGGAGGCAGCAACCTATTTGACTTCAGCCACAGCAACTTCTTGCTAGACACTTCTCCAAGGGCAAAAATGAGCTGTTGGGACTTCATCAGGATAAAAACCTTTTGCACAGCAAAGGAAATAGTCAACAAAACTAAAAGGCAACCAACAGAATGGGAGAAGATATTTGCAAATGACTTATCAGATAAACAGCTAGTATCCAAAATAATAAAGAACTTATCAAACTCAACACACACAAAATAAACAAAAAATCCAGTCAAGAAATGGGCAGAGGGGACGAACAGATATGTCTCCAAAGAAGACCTACAAATGGCCAACAGACACATGAAAAAATGCTCCACATCACTTGCATCACGGATATACAATTCAAAACCATAATGAGATACCACCTCACACCAGTCAGAATGGCTAAAATTAACAAGTCAGGAAAAACATATGTTGATGAGGATGGGGAGAAAAGGGAACACTCTTATAGTGTTGGTGGGGATGCAAAGTGGTGCAGCCACTCTGGAAAACAGTATGGAGTTTCCTCACATAGTTAAATAATAGAACTACCCTATGATCCAGTAAATTATACTACTAGGTATTTATCCAAAAGATACAAACATAGTGATTCAAAGTGGTGCATGTACTCCAATGTTTATAGCAGCAATGCCCACGATAGCCAAAATATGGAAAGATCCCAGATGTCCATCAACAGATGAATGGATAAAGAAGATGTGGTGTATATATATACAATGGAATATTACTCACCCATAGGAAAGAATGAAATCTTGCCATTTGCAATGACATGGATGGAACTAGAGGGTATTATGCTAAGCAAAATAAGTCAATCAGAGAAAGACAAATACCAAATGATTTCACTCATATGTGGAATTTAAGAAACAAAACAGATGAACATGGGGGGAAAGAAAAATAAAATAAGATGAAAATAGAGAGGCAAGTCAGAAGAGATGCTGAACTCTAGGAAACAAACTGAAGGTTGCTATAGGGGAGGGGAGTGGGGGGAAGAGGTAATTGGGTGATGAGTGTTAAGGAGGGCACTTGATGTAATGAGCACTGGGTGTTATATGCAACTGATGAATCACTAAATTCTACCCCTGAAACTAATAATACAATATATTTTAACTAAATTGAATTTAAATTTTAAAAAAAGCCAGTGTAGCCATACTAATATCAGACAAACTAGATTTTAAGTCAAAGACCGTAATAAAAGTTGAAGAAGGGCATTACATCATAATTAAGGGGTCTAACCATCAAGAAAATCTGACAACTGTAAATATTTATGCTCCCAACTTGGGAGCACCCTAATACACAAACCAATTAATAACAAACATAAGAAACTCATTGACAATACAATAATAACAGGGGACTTTACCACCCCACTTAGGGCAATAGACAGATCATCTAAACAGAAAATCAACAAGGAAACAAGGGCTTTGATTGACACACTGGACCAGATGGACTTAAAAGATATATTCAGAACATTTCATCCTAGTGTAGCAGAATACACATTATTTTCAAGTGCACGTGGAACATTCTCTAGAATAGATCACATACTGGGTCACAAATCAGCACTCAACAAGTACAAACAGATTGAGATCATACTGTGCATATTTTCAGAACACAACGCTATGAAACTTGAAGTCAACCAGAAGGAAAAATTTGGAAAGATCTCAAATACATGGATGTTAAAAAACATTCTACTCAAGAATGAATGGGTTAACCAGGAAAGTAAAGAAGAAATTAAAAGTTACAGGAAATCAAATGAAAATGAAAACATGACAGTCCAAAACCTTTGGGATGCAGCAAAGGCAGTCCTAAAAGGGAAATATATTGCAACACAGACCTACCTCAAGAAGCAAGAAAAGTCTCAAATACACACCTAACCTTACTCCTGAAGGAGCTAGAAAAGGAAAGCAAATAAGCCTAAAGCCAGCTGAAGAAGGGAAATAATAAAGATGAGAGCAGAGATAAAGTCTATAGAAACAACAACAACAACAACAACAACAACAAACAAACAGTAGAACAGATCAACAAACATAAGAGCTGGTTCTTTGAAAGAATTAATAAAATTGATAAACCCTGAGCCAGACTTATCAAAAAGAAAAGAGAAAGGACCCAAATAGATAAAAATCATGGATGAAAGAGAAGAGATCAAAACCAATACCGAAGAAATACAAACAATTATAAGAGAATACTATGATTTGGGGAATAGTTAAGATGGCGGAGGAGGAGTAGGGGGACCCTAAGTTTGTCTTGTCCCTGGAATACAATTGGATAGTTATCAACTCAATCTGAACACCCTAGAAATCAATTGGAGATCTGAGAAAGAAATGCTGCAAATCTACCAGTAGAAAAGCGACCACTGTTTGGAAGGTAGGAGGTGTGGAGACTTGAATCAAATGTGATGTAGCTGAGGATAAGGCAGAGGGGAGAAAACCTGCTTAAGGAGTCTACCACAATGTATTATAAGCAGTGGAGCACAAAATCAGAACTGTTATAAGTCTGCTACAATGGGGGATGTGCCTGGCTTTAAAGGTGCTCAGGTGGTGAAACAGGGCAGAATCCCAGGTGAGACAGTGTGGGCTCAGGATCCCCAGGGTTGCAAGAAGATTGGGTGGGGCCTGAGTGTGGCAGAGTTCCCAGGCCTAGGAATGGAGAAGGGGGCTGACAACAGCGAGTCTAGGTGCCGGCTTTCTGCTCTGTGTTGCTACAGTCTGCACACCACTGCATGGTCATGCAACCGTTTCCTGGCAGGGGTCCAGCAAAAGGCCGAAGCGTGGCAAGATGCCCCCCTCCCCCAGGAGGAACAGCGCAGGTCTGCCCTGCATGAGCCATAAAACTTGGAGTCTTGAAACTCAGTCACATGTTTGAGATAAAAATGATTGGTTACAGGCCAGGTGAACATAGAGTTCTGACAGAAACTGGGGAAACAAGAGTGATTGATTGCTTTTCTGTGAGGGCTCACTGAAGAGTGTGTGTGGGGAGGTGTGAATTTTCAGCTCTGGGGCTAGAGAGCCAGGGGGCATGGCCTTAACCATCCTGCCCATCAGTGCTGAAATCTTTCAGGGAACAAAAGAGCACCACCTAGTGGAGTCTGGAGCCACATACACCAAGCTCCGCCTCTCTCCTCAGGCGCTTTTTCACTAGGACAAGTTCACCGAGAATCAGCACAATAGTCCCCTCCCCCAGAAGACCAACACAAAGAATTCACTTTCACCAAGTTTACTGATCATAGAGGGCTGCAGACCTTCAGCTCCTGGTGAAAATAGTATAGGGAGAGAGCCAAGATGGCAGAGGAGTAGGGGACTCCATTTCAACTGGTTCCCTGAATTTAGCTGGATATCTAGCAAACCATTTTGAACATCCCGAAATCAGCCTGAGATGTAAGAATATATATCTGGATCTCTACAAGCAGAAAAACGACTGGTTTTGCAAGGTAGGAGTGCAGAGTCATGAATCTGCAGGGAGATATCGGAAGATAAATAGAAGGGGGAGGGAGTCTCCATAAGCTGGCTCCTGGAAAGTGATAAACCCTGGAGCACAAAATTGGAACCCTTAGAAATCTGCTCTAGTGAAAGACATCCCTCTCTGAAAGGGGCTCTGGAAATGAAAAGGCAGAATTCTAGGTAGGGCATTGTGGTCTCCAGATACAAAGAGCCACAAAATGTAAGGGGGAGCCTGAATGGGTAGAGTGCCCGAGCACTGGAGCCAGGATGCAGGTTAGGGTCAGCAAGCCCAGGAGGGGACTCTCAGCTCCGATTGCCATAAACTGAGAGCTGGGCTTGTCAATAACTGCTCTTATCCTGAGCAGACTGAAAAATCTGGAACCTGCGCCCACCTAGGCAAAAACTCGCAGGGTGGTAGCGGCCTGGAAGGACATTAGAGCGGCACCCAGAAATGATCCAGGAGCTTTGGGTGCGCACGAGCCCATGGCTGTTCGCAGTTTTAGAATCACAAAGGGCAGTGGCACTCCCAGGCCCCGGGACGACCTCTGAGAGAGTTGCTGTGGGTGAGCACTGGGGGAAGCTGTGGTTTTTGGCGGTGCATACAGACGTGGAGACTGTTTGTACTGGATGGTTTATTAAAGAGGGCAGAATGCGATTTTTCTGCTCTGGGCCAGGGGTTTGGGTGCGGCCATTTTTGCTCTGACCCTCGGGAGAGGCGCAGAAAGCCTCCGGGGAACAAGAGGCACACAAAGGGCCACTTTGCACTGAGCCCATCCCCCTGAAAGGGGGTGGGACAATGCCGCCAAGCAGGGATACCTGAGAAACAGCACAGAACAACAGAGTAATATTTGCTCAAGAAGACAGACTGAAAGAACAGGTGGACAACAAGCATATGGCTCCCACAAGACTGTAAAATCCCAACGCCAGGGGAAAATAGTATATTGAGCTCCAGGTGTTGACTCATGACTTGTTTATTTTCAGATAAAATTCTCCTTTTCTTTTTTTTCCTTTTTCTTATGCTTTTTCTCTGTTTTTTTCTTTTTACCTTTTTCTCATTTCAACCAGATGTTTATTATATCAGCTTATATTTCATTTCATAGTTGCTTTTTAACTTGTATTTTTTCACACCTATATTTTTTATAGACATATGCTTTATCTTAGTCCTTTTTTCACTCTATTCAATTTTATCTTTATATATATATTCACTGAAATTTTGGGATGTAGTTTCCTCTAACACACAGACCAAAATACACCCAGGAACAACTGAAACACCATGCTTTGTCCACACTGAGAGATTATAGTCCCCCTTCCCCTCCCCCACTTTAAAAATTTTTTTAATTTTATTCTTGTGTTTAATTTTGGCTTTGTTTTTCGGTGGTGGCTTCTGACCACTCCAGGTTTTGCTAGGGTGCATCCTGCTTGGGTCATGGTTGATATTTTGGACTCTGCTCACTCACTCAACCATCCCTTGACAGAATGACTAGGAGGAGGAACTCTCAATAAAGAAAAGAACGAGAGACAATGTCCTCTGTCACAGAACTAATGGATATGGATATAAGCAAGATGTCAGAGATAGAATTCAGGATAGCAATCATGAAGTCAATAGCAAGGCTTGAAAAAAGCATTAGTGACAATATAGAAACTCTAACAGCAGAAATGAGATCTAAAGAGGCCGAACTAAAAAATGCTATGAATGAGATGCAGTCTATGGATACTCTAACTGGGTAAATGAGGCAGAAGAGAGAATCAGTGATCTATAAGATAAGCTGATGGAAAGGAAGGAAGTTGAGGAAAACAGAGATAGGCAGCGACTAGGCAGCTAGTTTCTCCATGAAAAAATCACTGAGAGATTAATGATGCCATGAAACGTTCCAATGTCAGAATTATTGGGATCCCCGAAGGGGTGGAGAGAGAAAGGGCTTGAAGGTATATATGAGCAAATCATAGCTGAGAACTTCCCTAATCTGGGGAAGGAAACAAGCATTCGAGTCCAAGAGGCAGAGAGGACTCCTCTCAAAATCCATAAAAATCAATCAACACCCTGACATATAATAGTGAAGCTTGCAAATGTTACACCCAAAGAAACTATCCTGAGAGTAGCTAGGGAGAGGAGAGTCCTTACGTATGGAGGAAGGAACATCAGAATAACATCAGACCTATCCACAGAAACCTGGCAAGCCAGAAAGGGCTGGCAAGACACATTCAGGGTACTAAATAAGAACATGCAACCCAGAATACTTTATCCAGCAAGGCTGTCATTCAGAATGGAAGGAGAGATAAAGACCTTCCAGGACAGGCAGAAAATAAAAGAATATGTGACTACCAAGCCAGCCCTGCAAGAAATATTAAGGGGGATTCTGTAAGTGAAGAGAGACCCCAAGAGTAACATAGACCAGAAAGAAACAGACAATCTACAGAAACAGGGACTTTACTGACAATACAATGACACTAAATTCATATCTTTTAATACTTACTCTGAATATAAATGGGCTAAACACTCCAATCAAAAGACACAGAGTTTCAGATTGGGTGAAAAAGCAGGACCCATCCGTATGCTGTCTACAAGAGACTCATATTGAACCTAAAGATACCTCCAGATTGAAAGTCAGGGGGTGGAAAACCATTTACCACGCTAATGGACCTCAAAAGAAGGCTGGGGTAGCAATCATCATATCAGACAATGTAGATTTTAAACCAAAGACTGTAATAGGAGATGTAGAGGGACACTATATCATACTTAAAGGGTCTATCCAACAAGAAGATCTAACAACTGTAAATATCTATGCACCCAACATGGGAGCAGCCAATCATAAAAAACAATTAATAACCAAAATAAACATATTGATAATAATACATTAATAGTAGGAGACTTGAACACTCCACTCACAGTGATGGACAGATCATCTAAGCAGAAGATCAACAAAGAAAGAAGAGCTTTGAAGGACACATTGGACCAGATGGACTTCATAGATATATACGGAACACACCCTAAAAGACCAGAATACTCATTCTTCTCGAGTGCACAGGAACTTTCTCCAGAATAGACCACATACTGGGTCACAAATCAGGTCTCAGTCAATACCAAAAGTTTGGGACTGTTCCCTGCATATTTTCAGAACACAATGCTGTGAAACTGGAACTCAACCACAAGAAGAAATTTGGAAAGAACTCAAACACTTGGAAGTTAAAGAGCATCCTACTAAACAATGATTGGGTCAACCAGGAAATTGAAGAACTTAAACAATTCATTGAAACCAATGAGAATGAAAACACATCGGTTCAAAACCTATGAGATGCCACAAAGGTGGTCCTAAGAGGGAAATACCATCCAAGCCTCTCTCAAAAACTTAGAAAAATCCCAAATGCACAAGTTAACCTTATAACTAAAGGACGTGGAGAAAGAACACCAAATAAACCTAAACCAAGCAGGAGAAGAGAAATAATAAAGATTAGAGCAGAAATAAATGAAATAGAAACCAGAAGAACAGTTGAACACATCAAGGAAACTAGAAACGGGTCTTTTGAAAGAATTAAGATTGATAAACCTCTGGCCAACCTTATCCAAAAGAAAAGAGAAAGGACCTAATTAATAAAATCATGAATGAAAGGGGAGAGATCATGACCAATACCAAGGAAATACAGACAATTTTAAGAACATATAATGAGAAACTATATGCCAATATTTATGCAATCTGGAAGATATGGATACATTCCTGGAAACTTATAAATTACCAAAACTGAAACAGGAAGAAGTAGAAAATCTGAACAGACGAATAACCGACAAGGAAATTGAAGCAGTAATCAAAAACCTCCCAAAAAACAAGAGTCTAGGGCCAGATGGCTTCCCAGGGGAATTCTACCAAACATTTAAAGATGAACTGATACCTATTCTACTGAAGCTGTTTCAAATAACAGAAATGGAAGGAAAACTTCCAAACTCATTCTATGAGGCCAGCATTACCCTAATCACAAAACCAGATAAAGACCCCATCAAAAAGGAGAATTACAGACCAATATCCCTGATGAATATGGATGCCAAAATACTCAACAAGATCCTAGCCAATAGGATCCAACAGTACCTTAAAAGGATTATCCACCATGACCAGGTGGGATTCAGTCCTGGGATGCAAGGGTGGTTTAATATTCATGAAAAACCAATGTGATAGATCACATTAACAAAAGAGACAAGAACCATATGATCTGCTCAGTTGATGCAGAAAAAGCATTTGACAAAATACGGCATCCTTTCCTGATTAAAACTCTTCAAAGTATAGGGATAGAGGGAACATACCTCAATATCATAAAAGCCATTTACAAAAAGCCCACAGTGAATATCATTCACAATGGGGAAGAACTTAGAGGTTTTCCCTTAAGGTCAGGAACACAACAGGGATGCCTAGTCTCACCATATTATTCAACATAGTACTAGAAGTCCTAGCCTCAGCAATCAGACAACAAAAAGAAATGAAAGGCATTCAAATGAGCAAAGAAGAAGTCAAACTGTCTCTCTTCACAGATGACATGATATTTTATGTGGAAAACCCAAAAGACTCCACCCCAAAATTACTAGAACTCATACAGCAATTCAGCAACATAGCAGGGTACAAAAATCAATGCATAGAAATCAGTTGCTTTTCTATACACTAACAGTGAAACTGTAGAAAGAGAAATTAAGGAATCGATTCCATTTACAATAGCACCAAAAACCATAAGGTACCTAGGGATAAACCTAACCAAAGAGGTAAAGGATCTATACTCTAGAAACTACAGAATACTTATGAAAGAAATGGAGGAAGACACAAAGAGATGGAAAAACATTCCGGAAGAACAAATATCATTAAAATGTCTATGCTACCCAGAGCAATCTACATTTTCAATGCAATCCCTATCAAAATACCATTGACATTTTTCACAGAGCTGGAACAAACAATCCTAAAATTTGTATGGAACCAGGAAAGACCCTGAATAGCCAAAGGAATGTTGATAAAGAAAACCAAAGCTAGAAGCATCACAATGCCTGATTTCAAGCTATATTACAAAGCTGTGATCATCAAGACAGCATGGTATTGGCACAAAAACAGAAACATAGATCAATGGAACAGAATAGAGAGCCCACAAATGGACCCTCAACTCTATGGTCAACTAATCTTCAACAGAGCAGGAAAGAATATACAATGGAAAGAAGACAGTTTCTTCAAGAAATGGTGCTGGGAAAATTGGACAGCCACATGCAGAAGAATGAAACTGGGCCATTCTCTTACACCATACACAAAGATTTAGGTCTTTCATATGAGACCTAAATGTGAGAGAGGAATCCATTACAATCCTGGAGGAGAACACAGGCAGCAACCTCTTTGACCTTGGCCGCAGCAACTTCTTGTTAGACATGTCTCCAAAGACAAGGGAAACAAAAGCAAATATGAACTATTGGGACTTCATCAAGATAAAAACGTTTTGCACAGCAAAGGAAACAGTCAACAAAACTAAAAGGCAACCTACAAAATGGGAGACGATATTTGCAAAACTAAAAGGCAACCTACAAAATGGTAGAAGTATCTTATCAGATAAAGGGCTAATATCCAAAACCAGTAAAGAACCTATCGAATTCAACACCAAAAAAACAAATAATCCACTCAAGAAATGGGCAGAGGACATGAACCAACTTTTCTCCAAATACACATAAATGGCCAAACAGGCACATGAAACAACGCTCAACGTCATCCGGCATCAGGGAAATCCAAATCAAAACCACAATGAGATATTACCTCACACCTGTCAGAATGGCTAAAATTAACAACACAGGAGGGGTGCCTGGGTGCCTCAGTCAGTTAAGCATCTGCCTTGGGCTCAAGTCATGATCCCAGGGTCTTGGGATCGAGCCCCACATCAGGCTTGCTGCTAAGCAGGGAGCCTGCTTCTCCCTCTCCCTCTGATGCTCCCCATGACTGTGCTCTCTTGCTCTCTCTGTCAAATAAAGAAATAAAAATCTTTAAAAAAAAAACCCACAAGAAACAATAAGTGTTGGGGAGGATTGGGAGAAAGGGGAATGCTCTTGCACTGTTGGTGGGAATGCAAACTGGTGCAGCCACTCTGGAGAACAGTTTGGAGTTTCCTCAAAAAGTTAAAAATAGAACAACCCTATGACCCAGCAATTGCATTGCTAGGTATTTACCCAAAGGACACAAAAGTACAAATTCAAAGGATACAGGTAACCTGATGTTGATAGCAGCATTATCAACAATAGTCAAACTATGGAAAGAGTCCATTGACTGATGAATGGATAAAAATGAGGTGTGTGTATATATACAATGGAATATTACTCAGCCATCAAAAAGTATGAAATTGTGTCATTTGCAATGAGGTGGATGGAGCTAGAGTGTATTATGTTAAGCAAAATAAGTCAGGCAGAGAAAGATGAATACCATATGATTTCACTCATAAGTGGAATTTAAGAAACAAAACAGATGAACATATGGGAAGGGGAAAAAAAGAGAGAGGGAAATAAGCCATAAGAGACTCTTTTTTTATTTTTTTAATTTTATTATGTTATGTTAGTCACCATACAATACATCATTAGTTTTTGATGTAGTGATCCACGATCCATTGTTTTCGTATAACACCCAGTGCTCCATGCAGTACGTGCCCTCCTTAATACCCATCACCGGGCTAACCAATCCCCCCTCCCCCCTCCCCTCTAGAACCCTGTTTGTTTCTCAGGTCCATAGTCTCTCATGGTTCATCTCTCCCTCCAATTCCCCCCGCCCATTTTTCCCTTCCTTCTCCTAATGTCCTCCATGTTATTCCTTATGTTCCACAAATAAGTGAAACCATATGATAATTGACTTTCTCTGCTTGACTTATTTCATTTAGCATAATCTCCTCCAGTCCCATCCATGTTGATGAAAAAGTTGGGTATTCATCTTTTCTGATGGCTGAGTAATATTCCATTGTATATATGGACCACATCTTCTTTATCCATTCATCTGTTGAAGGGCATCTCGGCTCTTTCCACAGTTTGGCTATTGCGGACATTGCTGCTATGAACATTGGGGTGCATATGGCCCTTCTTTTCGCTACATCTGTGTCTTTGGGGTAAATACCCAGTAGTGCAATTGCTGGGTCATAGGGTAGCTCTATTTTTAAATTTTTGAGGCACCTCCACACTGTTTTCCAAAGTGGCTGTACCAACTTGCATTCCCACCAACAGTGTAAGAGGGTTCCCCTTTCTCCACAACCTCTCCAACATTTGTTGTTTCTTTCCCTGTCCATTTTGGCCATTCTAACTGGTGAAAGGTGGTATCTCAGTGTGGTTTTGATTTGGATTTCCCTGATGGCTAATGATGATGAACATTTTTTCATGTGTCTGTTAGCCATTTGTATGTCTTCTTCAGAGAAGTGTCTGTTCATCTCTTCTGCCCACTTTTTGACTTGATTATTTGTTTTTTTGGGTGTTGAGTTTGAGAAGTTCTTTATAGATCTTGGATACCAGCCCTTTATCTGTACTGTCATTTGCAAATATCTTCTCCCATTCTGTGGGTGGCCTCTTTGTTTTGTTGACTGTTTCCTTTGCTGTGCAGAAGCTTTTTATCTTGATGAAGTCCCAAAAGTTCATTTTTGCTTTTGTTTCACTAGCCTTTGGAGATGTATCTTGAAAGAAGTTGCTGTGGCTGATGTCAAAGAGGTTATTGCCTATGTTCTCCTCTAGGATTTTGATGGATTCCTGTCTCACATTAAGGTCTTTCATCCACTTTGAGTTTATCTTTGTGAATGGTGTTAGAGAATGGTCGAGTTTCATTCTTCTGCATGTGGCTGTCCAATTTTCCCAGCACCATTTATTGAAGAGACTGTCTTTTTTCCATTGCATGTTTTTTCCTGCTTTGTCAAAGATTATTTGACCGTAGAGTTGAGGGTCCGTATCTGGGTTCTCTATTCTGTTCCATTGGTCTGTATGTCTGTTTTTGTGCCAGTACCATGCTGTCTTGGTGATCACTGATTTGTAATATAGCTTGAAATTGGGCAACGTGATGCCCCCAGCTTTGTTTTTCTTTTTCAACATCTCCTTGGCGATTCGGGGTCTTTTCTGATTCCATACAAATTTTAGGATTGTTTGTTCCAGCACTTTGAAAACTGTCATTGGAATTTTGAGCGGGATGGCATTGAAGGTATAGATTGCTCTGGGTAGCATAGACATTTTAACAGTGTCTATTCTTCCGATCCATGAGCATGGAATATTTTTCCATCTTTTTGTGTCTTCTTCAATTTCTTTCATGAGTGTTTTGTAGTTCCTAGAGTATAGATCCTTTACCTCTTTGGTTAGGTTTATTCCAAAGTATCTTATGGTTTTTGGTGCTATTGTAAATGGAATCGTTTCTTTAATTTCTCTTTCTACAGTTGCGTTGTTAGTGTATAAGAAAGCAACTGATTTCTGTGCATTGATTTTGTATCCTGCCACATTACTGAATTACTGGATGAGTTCTAGTAATTTGGGGGTGGAGTCTTTTGGGTTTTCCACATAAAGTATCATGTCGTCTGCGAAAAGAGAGAGTTTGACTTCTTCTTTGCCAATTTGAGTACCTTTTATTTCTTTTTGTGGTCTGATTGCTGTTGCTAGGACTTCTAGTACTATGTTGAACAACAGTGGTGAGAGTGGACACACTTGACGTGTTCCTGATCTTAAGGGAAAGGCTCTCAGCTTTTCCCCATTGAGGATGATATTTGCTGTGGGTTTTTCATAGATGGATTTTATGAGCTTGAGGAATGTTCCCTCTACCCTATACTCTGAAGAGTTTTAATCAGGAAAGGATGCTGTATTTTGTCAAATGCTTTTTCTGCATCCATTGAGAGGACCATATGGTTCTTCTCTCTCCTCTTTTTAATGTGTTCTATCACATTGATTGATTTGCGAATGTTGAACCACCCTTGCATCCCGGGATAAATCCCACTTGGTCGTGGTGGATGATCCTTTTAATGTATTGTTGGATCCTATTAGCTAGGATTTTGTTGAGGATATTGGCATCCATATTCATTGGGGATATCGGTCTGAAATTCTCCTTTTTGATGGGGTCTTTGCCTGGTTTGGGGATGAAGGTAATGCTGGCCTCATAGAATGAGTTTGGAAGTTTTCCTTCTGTTTCTATTTTTTGAAACAGCTTCAGTAGAATAGGTATTATTTCTTCTTTGAATGGTTGGTAGAATTCCCCAGGGAATCCATCAGGCCCTGGACTCTTGTTTTTTGGGAGGTTTTTGATCACTGCTTCAATCTCGTTACTGGTTATTGGCCTATTCAGGTTGTCAATTTCTTCCTGTTTCAGTCTTGGCAGCTTATAGGTTTCCAGGAAGGCCTCCATTTCATCCAGATTGCTCAGTTTATTGGCATATAGTTGTTGATAATAATTTCTAATAATTGTTTCTATTTCCTTGGTGTTAGTGGTGATCTCTCCCCTTTCATTCATAATTTTATTAATTTGGGTCCTTTCTCTCTTCTTTTGGATAAGTCTGGCCAGTGGTTTATCAATCTTATTAATTCTTTCAAAGAACCAACTTCTAGTTTCGTCGATCTGATCTACTGTTTCTGGTTTCTAATTCATTGATTTCTGCTCTAATTTTAATTATTTCTCTTCTAATGCGTGGCTTAGGCTTCGTTTGTTGCTTTTTCTCTAGTTCTTTAAGGTGTAGAGTTAGTTGGTGAATTCGGGATTTTTCTATTTTTTTGAGTGAGGCTTGGATGGCTATGTATTTCCCCCTTAGGACCGCCTTTGCAATATCCCATAGGTGTTGGACTGATGTGTTTTTGTTCTCATTGATTTCCATGAATTGTTTCAGTTCTTCTTTGATTTCTTGGTTGACCCAAACATTCTTGAGCAGAGTGGTCTTTAGCTTCCAAGTGTTTGAATTTCTGCCAATTTTTTTCTTGTGATTGAGTTCCAGTTTTAGAACATTGTGGTCTGAGAATATGCAGGGAATAATCTCAATCTTTTGGTATCGGTTGAGACCTGATTTGTGACCCAGTATATGGTCTATTCTGGAGAAAGTTCCATGTGCGCTCGAGAAGAATGAGTATTCTGTTGTTTTAGGGTGGAATGTTCTGTATATATCTATGAGGTCCATCTGGTCCAATGTATCATTCAAAGCTCTTGTTTCCCTGTTGATTTTCTGCTTAGATGATCTGTCCATTGCTGAGAGTGGAGTATTGAGGTCTCCTACAATTAACGTATTGTTATCAATATGACTCTTTATTTTGGTTAACAGTTGGCTTATGTAGATGGCTGCTCCCATGTTGGGGGCATAGATATTTACAATTGTTAGATCTTCTTGTTGGATAGACCCTTTAAGAATGATACAGTGTCCTTCTGTGTCTCTTATTACAGACTTTAGTTTAAAATCTAATTTGTCTGATACAAGAATTGCTACCCCAGCTTTCTTTTGAGGTCCGCTGGCATGGAAGATGGATCTCCATCCCTTCACTTTCAGTCTGGATGTATCTTTAGGTTCAAAATGAGTCTCTTGTAGACAGCATATGGATGGGTCCTGTCTTTTTATCCAATCTGCAATCCTGTGCCATTTTATGGGAGCGTTTAGGCCATTCACGTTGAGAGTGATTATTGAAAGATATGAATTAATTGTCATCATGTTGCCTGTGAAGACATTGTTTTTATAGATTGTCCCTGTAAATTTCTGTTGTAGATCACTCTTGGGGTCTTTCTCCTTTTATAGAACCCCCCTTAATATTTCTTGCAGGGCCGGCTTAGTGGTCACATATTCTTTCAACTTCTGCCGGTCGTGGAAGCTCTGCATCTCTCCATCCATTCTAAATGACAGCCTTGCGGGATAAAGTATTCTTGGCTGCATGTTCTTCTCATTTAGTACCCTGAATATGTCTTGCCAGGCCTTTCTGGCTTGCCAGGTCTCTGTGGATAGGTCTGACGTTATTCTGATGTTCCTCCCTCTGTACGTAAGGAATCTCTTCCCCCTAACTGCCCTTAAGATGGTTTCCTTGGCTCTAAGATTTACAAGTTTTACTATTACATACCGGGGTGTTGTCCTGTTTCCCTTGATCTTGGGAGGGGTTCTCTCTGCCTCTAGGACTCGAATGTTTGTTTCATTCCCCAGATTAGGGAAGTTCTCAGCTACGATTTGCTCAAATACATCTTCTAGCCCTCTCTCTCTCTCCACTCCCTCCGGGATTCCAATGATTCTGACATTGGAACGCCTCATGGTGTCACTTATTTCTCTGATTCTATTTTCATGGATTCTGAGTTGTTTTTCCCTGGCCTCCTCTTTTCCCTTTTTATCTATTATACTGTCTTCCAGATCGCTTATTCTCTCTTCTGTCTCAGTTACCCTAACTGTTAGATTACCTAGATTGGATTGGATCTCATTGATAGCATTTTTAAGGTCTGCCAATTCACCTTTTATTTCTGCCCTCAGAGACTCTATGTTGCCATTAATTGATTTCTCCATTCTAGCCACTGTCTTCACAATTGCTAGCCTGAGTTCCATCTCCGACATCTTGGTTATATCTGCATCCATTTGTAAATCTGCAGCATAAGTCATAATCTCTGAGTCTTTTCTGTTTTGGGGGCTCCTCCTCCTAGTCATTCTGTTGATGGGTGTTTGAGGGAATGTATAGAGTCCAAATTATTGACCAGAACCCAAGCAAGATGCACCTGTTTTCTTGGGACCTTAGGGTTGCTGGCCTCTTGTTTTCCCAGCCTGTCTTCTGCTGAGGGGCCTGCCGAGCTGTTACTCAGGCAACCCTGTTTGGGCAGAGTTGCCCTGCGCCCCTGTGGCGGGGGATGGGCTCAGTGGGAATCAGTCTTTGGGGCTTTTGTTCTCTGGCGCCTTTCCCTGGCGGCTTTCCGTGTCTCTTCCGTGAGTCAGAGCAGAAGAGACCGTTTCCAACCCTCTGCCTCAGAGCAGAGAGACCTCAGTCTGTTCTTCAGTGAGCTCTCCAGGCCACACCGACTCCGTTTCTGTCCGTGCTGCTATAAACTGCAGCGTCCTGGGTTGTGCGCCCCTTCACAGCGCTCCCAGTCCTGCCTCCAGGATGGGGCACATCTCTGCCTTTTGTGCTTCTAAAACCGCCAGCCGCTCCCAGTTCGCGTGCGCGCACGACTCCGCCGCTTGGGGTTCTGTCCCGGCGACTGCAGTTCACGTGCGCGTGACTCCGCTGCTGGGGGTTTCCACCCGGTGGGTTGCAGTTCACCGGCGGGACCGGCACACCGGGTTTCCGTCTGGGAGGCTGCAGTTCGCATGCGCGTGACTCTGTCGCTCCGGGTTTCTGTCCGGGGGGCTGCAGTTCGTGTGCGCGCGACCCTGCCGGTCTGGTTTTCCACCCCGGTGGCTGCCCTAAAGTCCTTTCCTGATGCTACCGGTCTGCGAGTCTGTGCCCTGTCCGCAGCACGCAAGGCTGTCACTCACCGGCGGTGCAGGATCCTCACGTCCAGGCACCCTCCCGCTGCCGTTTATCCTCCGATATCTGCCCGCAGAATCACGGCTCTCCGCTTCGTACCTCAAAACCAACCGCCTGCGATATTCTATTTGTAGAGATCCAGATTTTCTTACATCTCAGGCTGGTTTCGTGGGTGCTCAGAGTGGTCTGGTAGATATCCAGCTCAATTCCGGGGACCAGTTGAAATAGGATCCCCTACTCCTCCGTCATCTTTCCCCCCTCCTCAGCCATAAGAGACTCTTTTTTTTTT